>NC_041231.1:19358646-19417498 GCF_002837175.3 Physeter macrocephalus
CTGGGCCTGCGCGTCCGGAGCCTGTGCTCCGCAACGGGAGCGGCCACAGCAGAGGGAGGCCCGCGTACCGCAAAAAAAAAAAAAAAAAAAAAAAAACAGTAAAGGATAAACTCTTAGGCACATAAGAAATTCAGGTATATGACACTTGAGTGTGCAGTCATAAGTGGGCCGTGTAAGTGTCGTCACATAAAGGCTTTCTAGCCTAGCCATTGAGATCCTGGCATTAACCTAGATTCTAGATCCTAAGTTTGTGTTGATTGAAAATTCACCAAACAAGACGTATTTCAATACATTTTCCATTTTTATTATCAGTCTCCATAATTTTAATTATGCATAGGATGAATAATAGGAATAAAGCAGCATGATTCAAAGCACAGTATTTATGTATATTCCTTGTGAAAAACACAACTGAAAGGTTAAGAATAAAGTTGACACCTATTTAAAAAATTGCTTGAAGCAGGCTGGCGTATAGTTAAAACTATTGCCTTGGGAAGAAAAATCACACCACTTTAGTATTTTGGTATGTTTTCTTTCTAATAGAGAAAAACCACACCTTGCAAACGTGCTACGTTTATCCTTATTTCTCTCTGTGGATGAGGCCTCCTTTTCCATTTTTTTGAACACTTTGCAGAAGTGTGCACTGCATTTGGAATTTATTAGATTTCATCAAATGGCAGGTGGTTATGAATTTGGTTTCCAAAAAGGAGACCTCAGGGATATTCCATGTTAAAGGCTTTATTCCCTTTTGGTAGAAACATGCAAATCACTTGTTTCTGCTAAAAAAAAATTTATGAAACATTGCTTCTCTTATTATTTTCCTTGGGAATAACAGTTCCCTATTATTCATAATTGTCAATGCGATTTACATCTTGAAGTTTATGTTCATGGGAATAAGATATTTTTGGACATTTTAGGGGTATCAAGCCTAGGAAAATCTAGTTTTTATTTGTAATTTATATGTATATACCATATGTTAATTGGACTACCATGAAAGCTACTTCAAATTTGGCTCTATTATTCATCTTCTGAGGGGACAAAATAGAGTGAGAGGTAAATTTAACCAACAGAGCAATTGACTCTTCATTGAAATTATGATATAGTTGAAGAATAAAGACACATATGCGTGAAGAAACAATCTGTGAAGCAAAACATCGTTAAACAGAATCTATTGCCATCATAAAGTACAAAAATGTTTGAAACAGGAAAGATCTGTACTTTCAGTTTGAATGACAATAAAAAGTCAGCAAAAAAAGCAGGACTCTGTGCAAGGCTGGCTACTTCTGTGATGTCCCAGTCTTTATTTATCCACCATGTAGTTAGCTAGTGTTAACACTGATGTACTACGCCTGAAATACTGGAAGAGAACCTTTGAATCTATTCCAGTCCACATATGATGCTGGAACTAGGACATCTCCCCCTAGTAAAATTTCACTGGGGAAAAAAGAATCCTCTACATGTGGATCAGACAAGTGCTAAAATACATGACTCATCTAAGTGCCTCTAAATAATTGGTTAACGTCGGCCACCAATTCTTCATAAGCATGTAGGTGTTCTGTGCCACGACACATTCTCCACAGGCAACAACTGCCTGGAGTTGCCAAATGAATAATTGCACCACGATGAGACTGTGCTGTTTGAGCACTGACAAGGTGAGCGATAAAAAATGAGGAACAGCAGTGAAAAGTAAGTGAAGACTGCAGTATAATAGCAATTCCAACTAGGAATTCATGTGGACCTGCAGAATGGGCATTTAATGGATGGATTGCCACTACTTTCAATCCTTACTTCTCTAACCTTGTTTTCCCTCAGCCCCCAGCACACACCCCAGGCGAACAGACACACAGCTGTATGTGCTTGGCAACTTCCTACCCATTTCATTGTTCAGTGGTTCTGGAAGGGCACGGAATGCAACTCTAGCCTGGAAACATTTGGAAAAATAATACTGTTCATGACATCTTTGTTTCTTCCTGAGTGATATTTGAAGGTGACTTTCCTGCCTGCCGTTAGCAATTTTGCAAAATTAAATACCATATTTTTTGTGTTTGATAGGCACAGCTGTGTCTGTTACCAAGGGCAAACGCACCTGCACGACACTCTGTTCATTTTTATACTGAGAACTTTTTTTAGAACCCAGTTTTATGGGGAAATAAAGTCAAATTTTGAGGGCAGTGAATTCTTGGATTCCACATTGAGTTGTAAAAAGGGCAAATTCATTTCTTTCCAATACACATAATATAAGCCTAGCCAAAATCTTAGCAGTGAAGCAGTTGGGATCTCCATCTACCTCTCTGAGCTTTGTGTGTATATATTTTTGAATCTAGTTTTGAAAACTCCATGGTGTTCTAAATTTGATAAATACTAGTGGAAAGGGGCAAGACCAAATTTAGAGACTGGTGTGAGAGTCCTAACTCTGGTATTTGTTCAGGTGACTCCATTTCTCAAAGTCTCCCTTATTTTATTTGCCAATTGCCGTGTCAGAGTAGATGAATGCGGGCAGTCGTCTGGAACTCTAAAAGTTCCACAATTGGGGGATTGGGGAGGTGGAGTATATGAACTCTCCCAATTAAGGTAGCATCTCTCCAGGCAAAATTAATTTGATACTTCAGGTAACATTGGTTGACCCTTGTTATTGATGAGGGACCACAGTTTCCAAAGTGTGTCCAATGGGATACTAGTCCCTCAAGGTGTTCCACAAGAACACAGGTTCTATGGTAAGTATGTTTGGCATGCTGCACACACTTTCTCCCTCCTCCTGATGAAGTCAGAAATCACATAAGCATTTTAAGGCTCTCAGAAATCCTACAGAAAAGAAAATTAACTCTCTTTGAGCCAATCTTTCTCACACTTAATTGGCCTTATGTGTTAATGTCATCTTTCCTTATTTGGCATCCTTCCTTTGCCCCTGCAGGTTTACCCTGAGTCCTTCTCCATGCTGCTCTGTGTTCATGGAACTTCCCTGTGTGGGTTGTAACATTGGGTTTCCTTGCCACTGGCCTGTGGTTGCGCAGCAATGAAGAGCACCCTCTGAAGAAAGGAGGGAGGGAGAATGTGTCTGAAAGAAGGGAAGTTAAGGTTTTTAATTCCCTGGCTTCCTCCTTACATGCTGACCGTGTCCTTACATCAGAGATCACACTTCCGGTCCAGTGGCCCTCTGCACACAGCTCTTCCTCTAGGTTCCTGTAAACCGTTCTCTCGCTGCCTCCTTTCAGGTAGAGGCTGGAAACACACTCCTTTTAGGTTACTGGCTTCTCTTTTACTTTTCCTAAAACTTGCCCACATCTTTGTAAAGACTTCCTGTTTTAGACTCTTCTCAAATCACTCATTTTGAGTCTTTCTGTCTTCTGCTGGAACCTTGAACGATACACATAGTGTCCTTTTTACCTCGCTGGTTCATGATATTTTGATGGAAATACAAATTACTACCCTTAAAGTGAGGACAGTTCTTGTGGTATCAAAGTGTCTGGAACATTGTAGTTTTATCTGATTTATACAGCCAATTATAATTATTCAACCACCTCTCTATGTGTAGACATACTGTAAGGCCATGTCAGTAAAATCAGATACTCCTAAATCCTATCAGAGTTTATTTCACTCCTGTGAGTCTTCCTTTTGCTGTTATTGGATCTTACTGTTACCTAGTAGTGATAGCAATTTAAATAGTCAAACATCAGGAAGTCATGCCATTTATCTATTTAGTCAACAAATAATTTTTTTTTGCTTTTTTTAAGTATGATCTTTATTTTTTATACAGCAGGTTCTTATTAGTTATCTATTTTATACATATTAGTGTATGTATGTCAATCCCAATCTCTCAATTCATCCCACCGCCACCCCCCAACAAATAATTATTAAGCATATATTTTGCGTGTGTGTCTAGCACAAATCTAGGTTTTGGGAATAAAAAGGTAGAGAAAAATTAATACGATCGTGGAACATCCCAAAGAAGCCTGCATTGTCTCCACCACAATAATGATAACAATACCAATACTAAACGGAATGATAGCTAATACTTAACATAGTTCTAAGTGCAATGAAGGGTTTATGTAGTCTGAGTACTTTATCTGTGTTAACTTATTTAGTCTTCCCAAAAGCCCTATGAAAAAGGTACTATTATCATCTCTATTTCACAAATAAAAAAACTGTGACAAGGCAGAATAAATGAATCTGTTCAAGGTTACCCTGCAGGTTAATGATGGAGCTCGATTTACATCACATGCAATTGCTACAGAGGAAGCATAATTAATCATGAAGACAGGGCAAAAGGAAGACTTGACTAAGTTGACATCCAAAGGATGAAAAGGTGAAGAGCGAAGAGTGTAAGGGAAGAACTTGTGCAGATGTCCTCAAAGAACTGAAAATAGAACTACCGTATGATTCAGCAAACCTCCCTGTATATATATAAAAGAATTTATAAAAAAGAATTGAAGTCAGGAGCTTGAAGAGAGATTACCACTCCCATGTTTATTGCAGCACTGTTGACAGCAACAGAGATGTGGAAAGAACTAAATGTCCATCCCAGATGATCAGACACAGAAAAACCAAGGGTGTTCACCTACAGTGGAATACTATTCAGCCTTAAAAAAGAAATTCTGCCATATGTGACAACATGGAGGAAGCTTGAGGACATTATGCTAAGTGAAATAATCCAGCCATGGAAAGATAAATACTGCATGATTCCATTTAAACGAGGCGTCTAAAATAGTCGCATTCATAGCATCAAAAATAGTGGTTACGAGGGACTGGGAGGAGAGGAATGAGGAGTTAGTAATCAACAGGTGTGAAGTTTCAGGTGAGCAATATGAATAAGTTCTAGAGATCTTCGGTATATCGTACTTACAGTCAAAAAGAATGTGTTGACTTAACAAGCTAAGAGGTTGGATCTCATATTGAGTTCTCACCACAATAAAATATAATTTAAAAACTTTGTATGACATTCCATCCTCCAGAGCAGAAGGTACTTAGGCCAGTCAAAATGTAGTAGTTAGGTAGTTGTCGGTACAAAAATATCAGTCACAGTCTTAATGGCCTGCTGTTTAGCAATGGCGACATCATGCATGGGGATATGGTTACAGACCTTCAATTGAAAAATTTGCTTCTTGTGTTAGCAAGATATTTTTTTAACCGGATTATTGGATTATTGAAGGAATTAAAGTGAAAACAAATTGAGTTTCAGAATAAAGACTATTTCCACAGTTATTGAAAGTTCTGTTTATTAGTGAACAAGTAAAGAAGTCTTTACTGTCCTGACCATATTCTCTTGTATAAGTCACGATACAAGTTTCTTACCGTTTCTAGCATATGGGATATCTTTTTTTACACTAGTGTGCCTTTATATTAAGCCTCATCAGTTCCTGGCAGCAACTTTTTCCCAACCCTGCTGAATGTGCAGTGCTCTCCCAGAAAGACATACGTGTAAGAGTGTCATCGCAAACATAGCAAAAAATCGGTTTTTATATGATATCAGGGATAACGTGCTTTTGAGGACTCTTTCTCGCTTCCCTGCAATGCTGACAAGCAGAGTAAATTAAATGTTGCACATTTCTAGGTTCAGAAAAAAATACCCATCGGAGTGCTAGGAATGGACATAGCAAAAGTATCACTCCTGAAAAGCCCAAGCCCCTGGCTATTGAAAGGACTAGAGGGGGGAAAGGCTACTGATGTCTGAAGTAGTTGTTACTTTTGATCTTACCCCTTTGCGTGCTTAGGGCAGAGGAACTGTCCCCTACCCTTGCCTTTTACAGATGGCCTGGAGTGTGAAGAAAGGGACAAGGGTAAGTGACACGGTGCCAGAGGGAAATCCCAGAGATGTCTGCATTCTCTCGGGTTGCCATGGCGAGAATGTCAGAGCTTCTCAAGAGTCATGTTTATTCTACAGAAGTTAGTTCGGGCTTAAATCATCTTGTCAGTGTTCCACAAGGACCACACCCACAGGGAAAGGGAACCCCAGCCACAAGAGTGTGGAGGGTAGATTATTTGGGGACCAGGAGTATGGGACAGAGTGATGCTGGGGACCTGGAGACAAGAGTGTAGAACTGTAATAATTGGATTGCATCACAGAAATACTCATGCTGAGCTTCATTTTTCACCAAAAATGATTGGAAAAAAAAACACATGTCCGCTCTAGGCAGATGGGGGTAGAAGGCTGCTCTAGACCCAGAATGTTAGATTCAAGATTTACCATGTAACGAGATTCATGTGTGTACGTAGCGGCATTGAGATTTCTGGTTGGAATTGGCTACCTTAATGAAGGTCAAAATTTGGAAGCCTGTTTGTAAAATGGCTTAGTGTAATGTACTGTTGGATACTGATTAAGAGAGCCCCTGGTCTGCGGTTTTCTACGAGGGAGAAAAAACATTGCTTTTCTGTGTATAACTCAGTGTAAGAAATTTCACTCAAACACAGTGATAAAAAAAAAACAACTGCCCTTCCCAAGAAACACATATTTCATTTCATATTTAATAAAATTCTCTCTTTGCCTGGGAAGCTAGGAAGTTGGGATCCAGGCTTCTTTATACTCTATCACAGCACCTGCTACATTTAGTATAGTTGCCTTTTTATTGCAACAACTTTTTCACATTTTGTGTTAATATTTTCTATCTATCATGTTCTATTTGTCTACCATCTGTCTGTGTATCTATGTATATATTTATCTATTATACCAAACTCTTTTTGGAAGTGTTGATATCTAAATAAATTTAATAATATTTGTTAAATACACTTCTTTTGTTCTTGATTTATTCATTTCATCTATCATAAATATAGTTTGGAAATAGAAATTTGTACATAAAAGTTACATATATATTGATCATGCAGTTATATAAAAATATATATATACATATACGAAACTCTAATCATATACATGTACATCCACGTATGAGACTTGTAGTAAATTTCTTTTGATTTCTTATTTGTAAACGTAAATCTCACAACTCTAAGCTCCCAACACAGTTGGAAATACCATTTATCTACAGAATTCTTCTGCTGGTGTTTTGCTCCCAGGGAAGCGGAGAAAATAAAGAGTTCAGTGCCTTTAATGTTTCTGCTTTTTATGTTCATCATAGTGTCTGCTTTTAGCGAACACCCCCTCACATTAAAAGTTCGCTTCATATTTAACCTTAGGAATTTCCTATGGTAGCCCTGCCCTAAAAACTTGCCCCAGAATTACACAAATGCCATTGAAATATCTATTCGTGCTTTTCTTTTTTTTTTTTCATTTCAGCTGAAAGTATACTTCCTCTAAGTGCACATTTGCAATAGGCATATATTACTGATGGCAGAAATAAATTTCGATGCAAATTCATATTGTTCTTGTATGTGGTAAAGTGACAGCCTTTTGGAAATCATGTACCCAAAACTCCAGGGAATCTCAGATCTATTATCGCTTTCATGCATTGTGAGACTTTTATTTTAGTGTCCCCTATCTCTCATTTTTAGTTGGTTTTTTCAGTCTGTTAGTATTATCCATGCCCTTTGAATCACCCAGGAGTTTGTCTAAGACTCCTCCTGGGTAGATGACATACTCATATGTGACTATATAATTGAATTTTGACATATGCCAAAAAAGTTGTAAAGTAGATAAGAGAGAAAGTACTGTAAATAGATATTTAAAAGAAGGGAACAGATGGCCTCTTTGTGAAGATGTTCAGATACAGCCAGAAAATGACAACAGATGGTTCACATGTGGGGTCGGTTGATGATGGAACCTGGAGCTGGTGGGATAGAATGGACAGAGCTCCAACATTTCCTAAAAAACTGAAGTTTGGATTGTTAGAGGAAAGCACTACAGACTACATGAAAATACAGACAAAAACGTGGCACACTCCATATCATCTTCCTAGAAACCTCCATTTGCATTTCATTGTTCCATCAATAAATAAGTAATTTACACTTAACTGTTGAGGAGGAAAACTTTAAATGTGAGGATGATAGGGCAGATGATGTACAAGTATCTTAACTTGTTCACCCCTCAGTTAGTGCTAACTTAGGTTTACTTCTTTTTCATTATTGGCATAGCCTTGTCTGTTTATTTTACAAATCAAATATTAAGAATATTTAAAATATACCTGCTTATTTCCCATACATATATGTTGCTAGTTATTTCTACTTATAGGGAATATGTGGATATTTTAGGAGAATAAAGGGTCAGTGAGCTCTGTTCTCTCTTAGGCAGCACTTTCTGTGTTAGGTAATTCTCCAAACAAAGAAACAGACAAACCTGTTTTCTTTTAAAAAATAATTACAAGGCAATGCTTGAATGCTATAGTTTAAACAATGCAGAATTATATAGATTGAAAAGTGCCCCCTGCACCGTTCTCTTCTTCCTATTTAAAATCTGTATTCTAATCTTCCATGGCAAGCACTGTTATCATTGCAGTACATATTTTATTCTATCAGTTTCTATGAATTTACATGTGTGTATGCATGTCCAAATTCACATATATGGATTTTATTCTAAATTCAGTAATTTCTGTTCATGAGCTTTTTTCTCTTAATAATGTCTTAAGAGCTTTATGCAAAAATCTAACTCATTTTGAGAAAGGTTTGCATATTTCATAAAATGGAAGTCTTCTAATCTGTCTGTGGAATATCTGGCATATTTCCATTTAAGAAAATTTATTACCACCCATACTTCATTGAGCAAGCATGAACAGATTGATTTATGATCACGTGTGGAAAATGAAAGCAGAATTTTTAGGTGAATACCAAAAATATAACTCAACTTTTTTTCATAGACAGATTGGCCTTGTTTATTTCTGTTTCTCTCCTCTATATGTATTCTGACGTTTTTGTGAAATGTGAAAAAATAATGCTCAGAAATATACAGTAGTCACATGGAAAAAGACTAGGAGTTTACAGAGACCACCCTAAAGAGCGACCCTGATAGTACTTGTGTCTTCTATTGTTTTGCTTACTGATCTGCAGGGAATTTGAATCATATGGGACACATTTTAAAGAGTCACATTTTTTTTTTTTCCTAAGAACTAATCTGTGTATTCAGACATGTTACTTGCGCAACTGGGGCCAAAAAAAAGATTGATACTCAGAAGACTGATACTGATACCCCCTTGAATATATATCCGCCTGGGAACTTGCTGTATTAATTGGACACAGTGCTTAAAATCACCAGATTTTATTTCTATTTTACTTTACTTGACCTGTGGAGGCACAGCTTTCATTTTTCCTATCCATCCTTCTGGCTTCTGTCTAGCTACTATCCCATAATGTTTTTCTATTAACCCCCGTATTATTCATGGTCTTTATTACGCCACTCCTCTGTAATTAATTTCTCTGGGTTCTGAATGAGAGCAGATTTATCTTCAGTTTCATTTAGATGTGCTTTGTCCCTAAGTAACACAACTCTTGAAAAGATAGATTTGGTTGATTTATTTGGAAATGAGACCCATAATTCTTTGCAGTAAATATGCCTGATCCTCATTCTTAAAACTCTCATTTCGGAAGATTTCAGTTGTGTCCTAAAAGAGAGTTTAGATGCGATGGATATTTTAGGGGGTATCTGCTTTGGATCAAGAAACTTTCACAATGCATTGTTTTATTAGTAAAACTTACTAAGTAGGTGCAAGTGAAACTGTGAAATGAGAGCCATGCTTTTTATCATAGGAAGAAGAAACAACCCATATCTTAAGTCTAAATCTATAAAAAAAAAAAAAAGAATTCCAATATTTTATATAGGCATAATGGTTTCCAATTTAAAAACACTATATTAGCTCAAGTGATAGGGACCACAACAACAATATGGTGGAATATTAATATTTTAATTTTTAAAGAAGATAAAATTGACTTGTCAACATGCCACAGCTACCTGCCCTAGGAGTCTGGTGTTTTCCTTCTTCTCTGGCTTCTAATAGGCTGACAAACTATTTCTTAGTTTTAATTGCATTATTCCAGGAGTGTCAGGAATCAACAGAAGCAGCAACTGTTCCCTGCTTATTGGTGTATATAGATTCATATCATTTTTTAATTAATATATTTTATGACTTTTTCAAACTTCTTTGTAGTTTCCTTCAATAAATCATGAAAGGGAGTATATGTGACATTTTTGCCCAACATAAGCCTATATTTCTATCAAGTTGGCTTATTTTCAGTGTACACTTTGTTTACACATTCTATAAGTCTTTGTTAAATGAATGAATGTAGGGCTTCTACAGTATTTAAATCATGCTGTACATGGTCTCTAAGTGACCTAGCTATACATTTTTATCACCTCAAGCTCCAGTATTTTGATAGCATTTGTTGAGTATTCATTTGGTTATAGCAGCATATTTCCTGAATAAACATCTTGATTTATAACTTTGTGCATTGGAGGAAAAAGTGAATATGCTTAAATATGAACCATTTTATTTCTTCTGATATAGCTTTGTCTATTCTGATATAGTTCATGCCAGTATACAGTCTAATAGCCACATTACATACTTTTACTTTCCGCAGATAAACTATGGTTTGATTCAAAATTTTGCAATTATTGAACTTCATAGTTGATATTTTATAGCAGGGACTGCTCAAAGTTTTGTATTTTCATTATAGTTAAGGGTGCTATACACATTTTCCTCTTTCTTTGCTTGTTTGAAGCTCCTTATGTGAAGAGTTATTATTCATATAACCTCAACAAACTTGTGTGTGACTACAGTATTTATAAATTAACAACAGTGGTACTGTCATTCAAGCTTTTAAGGCAGAAGACATTGTCTATCCTTAGTTCTTGTATTGTTCCCCTTATTTGTAGTTTAAAAAGTGCTCTCAAAAGGTAAATGCTTGGTTAATAGGTCTAAAAACACTTTAAATTTCATTGGAATACCACTTCTGAATGGTGCTGTGGGCAGTTTCCATTCAGTCAGAATATTTGTCCTCAGTTTCCTTAGTTACGGCTCCTACATTGATAGGATTTCCTGCTTCTTTTGTTATGTTTATTAACCACAAGTTGAATCATTCTCTTTCTGAACTCTATCAGTTTCTTTTGCATGAGTAAACTACAGTTAATTAAGCCATTTTCCAGTTTACTCTCCTAACATACACGTTGCATAACAGAGTATTTTTTCCCTGTCACATGAATTGTGCCATTTGCAAATACCATTGATATTTTTCTCTGCAATTTCTTACTTTACCACAGCCTTTATTATTTCATATTCTATTTTTAGGGGTCATTTATGTTTTTCTTTTAAATAGTTTCTCCAGGGTGAATATCTTTGATAGATTTTGTTCACTTCTTTGTTCTTTTTTGTGTTAGTTGTCTTATCTGGATCTGACGCTTCCCCCCTTACTTTGCCAAAAATTTTTGAAGTTTCTCATTGATACTTAATATTTTTCTTCACTATATAATTTTTCATGTTAGATTTTTTAGTTTTCTTAGGACGTGGCAAAATGTACTTCATTTATAGGAATATTCCATGTCTTTCAACTTCAGTAAAATTTATGCTTATTAATAGTTTCCTTTTCCTATAACACTGGCAATGGAATGAAACCAGACATCTGTTTCTTTGCGCTATCAGCATATTTAGGAACTGGCAGAACAGTTTGATCGAAATTTTTCTAAATACGATCACAGTACTTTATAGATTTTCATCTTTATTTTTTAATAACAACATAAATATGGATTACATTTGCCCTTTAATCAAGTGTTTGTGAGTCAAGTAGACTTACCAAGACTTAGATGGTTCTGAGGAGAGACTGCATTTTTCAGTCTAGTATACGAAAAAGGAAGTTAAACTATTGTTAGGAAGAAGAAAATACCTTCCATACCCGATGTCATGTGCATTCTTTCTGGTCTCCAGCATTTTCTTAATCTTTAAAATGGGGATATTACTATACTTTTCCCACCAAGCTACCAGAGAGGGCCTTTAGGAGGATCAGATGAAATAATTTGTTAAACATTTTACTTCATGGCTTATCTACTGTTAGTAATATGTTTATCCTTTTATATATAATATATATTATGTGATAGGATTTCATAGAACTATATCATATATATACATATAACATATGTATATATTTAAGCATTATCTTATAATGAAAAAAAATGCAGTGGCAGCTATAGATTTTGAGATGTGATTTGCTAATTTTGTGGTCTTGAATGATTTCTCCAATCATGACAAAGTACACAGTGATTAGAAATACAAACGTCATCCATTCTTTTGATAGAGTACCCAGGCTTCTCTATCTGGGGAAGAGAAATCTGGGGGAACTCTCCGATCATTATTGGCTTTCTAATTCCCCTTCAAGGCAGCTATACATTAGGCTATTGTCATATTACGATTTTCTCCCAAAGAATTGTTCACATTAGTGCTTCCTAAAGTTAAAATGGCCTTGGATTTGGTCTTGCTTTCAATGTGAACTGGCCTATGGGTCAGAGATTAATTGCCGGCAGTGTTCCTAAAAACACTAGGAAAATAATTTTGATCAAAATACTCCATTTAATATAACAGATTTTTGGTGTTTGTGATAAAAATGATCATTTTGAATCATATTTCTCCCCACTCAATTAGCCAGATATTTCGATGTGCTATATAGATACCTCAATTTTAATATGGCCAAAAAATATCTTTCAATCTTTCTCTCCCTCCAAACTGTTTCTCTCCATTATTTTTAATTTTGGTTACTCTATCTGTATTTACTCACTATCTCAAGCTTAAAATCTCAGAATTATCATTGACCACTTCCTTTATTCATTCCTGTAAGTCCTTTTGATTCTACTTTCTAATGCTTCTCAAATGTGATCTCCCCCCTTCTTGCCCAAGCATTGGCAACAATGCTTTATTTTAGGTAAAGGTTGCCTCTTACTTGGACTACATCTGAACATTTGATTTACCTCCCTATTCTCAGTTTTTCCTTAGCCTCCCATCCCTGGATGTTTCATTCTATCCTCTACATAGTTCCCCAAATTACTTTGCCATTATAAATTGTCATCATTTTTGTATATTTAAAGGCTTCCAATGCAAGATCATTGGCTATTAGGGAAATGCAAATTAAGCTACAATAACATACTACTCCACATTTACTAGAACAGGAAAACATACTGACCATACCAAGTGCTGGCAAGGCTATGGGGCAGTGAGAGCTTCTCAGCATTGCTGGCGGGAATGTAAATGGATATATCCATTCTGAAATAACAGTGTGGCAGTCTGTTTTTTAAGTTAACTATACACTTACCATGTGACACAGAAATCACATTCTTGGGTATTTATCTCAAAGAAATGAAAACTTATGTTCACATAAGAACCACACACACACAAAAAAAACAAAAAAACAATACACACAAATTGATACCAGCCCTAAACTAGAACAACTCAATTTTCTTTCAATAGGTAAATGAATAAACACAGTGTGGTACGTCAGTACAGCAGAATACTTCTTAGCAGTAAAAGGGAGCTATTAATACACACAACTGGGACATGTCTCAAGGCCTTATGCTAAATGGGGAAAAAAAGCCAATTGCAAAAAAGTTACCTAGTATACGATTCCAGGCATATAAAAGTCTCAAAATGACAACTGTAGTGATGGAGAACAAACTGATGATTGCTAAGGGTTATGGTTAGGTGAGGTGGAGAGTGTGACGATTCAGGAATAACATGAAGGAGTTTCTTTACGATGATGATGATGGAACAGTTCTGTATCCTGTATCTGACTGTGGTGACAGTTACCTGTATCTATATATGTGATAGAATTTCATAGTGGTATACCCTGAGGGGTGAAAGGGGGCTTATAAAAGCTGATGAAATCTGTATCAGGTCTGTAGTCTAGTTACTAGTATTGTACCAGTGTTAATTTTCTGGTTTGGACAGTGTTACTTGGTTACACAGGTATATGAGAATCTCCATACTATTTTATTTTTTAAAAAACTGCACTCTTTTAAAATGTGTTCATCTTAGGCTCTTTTGAAGTAAACTGTTGTTAAAAGAGGGGGGAAAAAGGCTTCTGCTGATTCCTCAAAGCCAAGAGAGATAAAACCCAACCTCTTACGAAGGCAAAATCCAATGTAAATTGGATTATCCATTGTAAATCCAATGTAAATCCAAATTATTTTTAAACTCCGTAAACATCATTCCTCATCATTCTCTGGAGTAGTTTCTATCTTGACCACCTGAAAACCCTCACAGCTATGCGCTGGATTTCTTCTTCCACCCTCTTAGGGGCAGATTCCTACTCACCTTTCAATACAAGGGTGGATCTCCTCTTGCCTGTAGTCTTTCTCAAACCTCAGTTGCTGTTCCTCCTCTGTGCCCCCATCACACGCTGTCATACTTCTACTTGAGAACTCACCACATTCGCTGGGGGTTTTTGTTTGCTTGTTTAAGCGTAGGTTTCCTCCACTAGACCATGAACTTAAGAAAGGATACAGCACCTTGCTATTTCACTGTCAGTCCAGAGGAAACTCTACATTAGTCCATTGAAATTACAAACAATATAACCGAGTTCATAGTTTAGCCCCCAATAAATTAATGTTTCCTGTGTTTTTCTCAAACTTTCACCCTTAGACTTTTGTTAAAAAAAATATTTTTATTTTCTCCCACCCATGATTCAAGTCTACTTTGCATTGTTGTTTCTGACCTTCCTATTCTTCAGTGATTGGCAGAACTTAGTGATTTTCGGATAGTTTTAAAAGCAACCTTTGTGGATCTAATAAACATTAATGCCATCTGTGCTTTTCTATAGCCCAGGGAAATTCTATCTGGAGTTACAGAACATTTTCAGATAGAGTTAGAAATATCTACAGTCCCCTTGGAGTCCATAACATTTTATTTGCCAGATATTATATCCATAGCCTCTAATGCCTGCTGTTATGTGCTATTATAGCCACAATTTTAAAAACATTTGTTTTATATATAATCTCTTAGGTCAAGCTCTCAGGAAGTCATCTTAGATTATGTCATTTTGATATGATAGAATCACTTTCCAGAAATGACCGTAGTGACAGCATGAAAGACAGGAGGACTTCGATATAGGAAACAAAAGCAGAACCAATAAATAAGTTTTGCATGAAGCAAATTATGTGTTAAGTTGGACACCACAATTAGTAATACTATGGTGATGCTTACAAATTTCAAACTTTTATTCAGCCTCATTCCCAAACATTTTCTCATACTCCTTCCATCATCAGACAGCCAAGGTCTCTCTCTCCCTCTTTTTGACTTTACTATAGACAGCACAGAGTACGTGCAACATGAGTTGTACTCAAGACAGTATGATTCACAGACTTTCCAAAGACTTTCCAGCCACATTTCTTACCCTAGATTATGAGGCTGTACATAAAGGCTTGGGCTGTATCTTTCCTTTGCTCCTTGCACTTCAGGCTCATGGGCCTTCTTTTTGTTCCACCAACAATTGGAGCTTGGACTGGCTTTGGGACTTTCCATCAGCTGTTTTCTCTGCTCAGAAGGTAGCTCTTGTAGCTCAACACATGCCTTTTTCTGGTTATTCAAACTTTAGTTTAAATGTCACTTTCTTGGAGAGGGCTATTCAGCCTGAAGCAGCTTTATCAGAATATGGTAGGGCCATCCCAGAACAGTTCACTAGGGCTAATGGTACAATCAAGTCTCTTTCCAACTTGATCTTCAGCAATGTTACACTGTAGCTTGAAATCATGTTTCAGGTTGGGATTATTTACCCCACAGAAAACAGCCAACACTACAACCCAGGGCTTTTTTCTTTTTTTTTTTGAGAGCTGGTTATTAAACATTTACCAACATACATTGCCTCTACCACCAATAAATATGTAACTCTTTTAATTCATTTATTTTTAAATAATCGTTTGTCTTTTAAAAAATCTGTATTTATATATATGTATTTCTTTCTGGTAGAATATAAGAATTCTGAGAACCGATTCGCTGCTCTCTTCACAATGCCTAGAACAGTGCTCTCCACAGACAGGTACACAGCAAATATTTGTTGAATGAGTGAATCACCAGGCTAGACCTGTTGTTTAGAAAAGGTGAATTTACTAACACCTAACCACCCATTAGTTGATATTTTTCCTACAAAACTTATTTAACTCTGCGAATGATTTCCTCAAGTAATGTTACATCTAACGTCTGCTGTATTATTAGTTTCTTTCAAGTAAAGTCGAACACGGGCCAAATTTCAGGAGGGCTAGTTAGATCTGCTTTATCCTGCATATGAACTTCACTCAGAAGAGAGAACTTTTAAATCCTTAAATCGTCTAAGTAATCTCTTCAATTCTTTCATGTCAAGGTTAATAATTAAATGTTTAAGACTTGGGTTAAGCTTTCAAGCTAACTATAAAAATGCAATACTTTAGCCCAATTGACTCGACTCAAGAACAATCCCAGATGTTGTTTAACACGAAAAATAGCAGTGATCTGCATTTCATTAAAATATGAGAACTAGAAAGAGAATTTTTAACATATTCTGTAAAGAAGGTGATTGAACTCTTTTTGATAAGGGAATAGTATCTTCAGTTCCCTAAAACCGTGTTGATTATCATTATACGCTGAGGTTACCTAATAGGAATCATTGGCTTTTTTTCGCCTGCATAGCTGTGAACCCATATTTGTTAAGTCACCCATTATCAAATGAAATTTAAATGCAGGTTCCCTTCTTTTTTTGACTGGATTTATCCTCCTAGTTCTCATTTATTCACTTATTTTTATCCAAATGATCATTATCTTTATGTTAAAATCTGTCACTTATTTGGAAAATTCTTTTGAAATGCTAGCATTAGAATTCAGTCCTGAAAAATGTATGTTTAAGTTAATAAAGAAAATGCAAAATATCATTCTTTGTTACATCTCTTTTAAACTTTACTGAAAGGTGAGGCAGTGTGATAAGGAATGGGTCAAAGGCCAAAATTTCCCTTTAGAGTATTGGTAAGACTTCCCCAGTGTCTTCTGCTCTCATTATAGGCAGAACTAATGTGTCATTTTTCTTTTCTTTTTTTTTTTTTGCTTTTCGCGGCCCTCTCACTGTTGCAGGCTCTCCCGCTGCGGAGCACAGGCTCCGGACGCGCAGGCTCAGCGGCCATGGCTCACGGGCCCAGCCGCTCCGCGGCATGTGGGATCCTCCCGGACCGGGGCACGAACCCGTGTCCCCTGCATCGGCAGGCGGACTCTCAACCACTGCGCCACCAGGGAAGCCCTGTCATTTTTATTTTTAAAAAATTGAATAATCCAAGTATTTGATGATCTTAGGGTTTAAAGAGAAAAAAAAAATATTGAAAATCAGATATCCTGGATGGAGATTCTACTCTCTTAAAAAGCGAATTCACCTTTTATGCTGTTAACTACCTTCAAAGATGATACTGTTAAAGTGATCAGTTATGACATTGCTTTCTATTGTTCGGTGTGCACAGAATCAAATCTGCAATATAGTGTTAGAAGTGCCTTTGGATCCTAAGACCTGGGTTAGCTGAAAAAGTAAGACCGTGACTAAATGGCATTCAGTTTTATTGTTCAGCATCTGATAAAGTTGTTTACCATTTGTTTTCAGGTCCACAGTTGCTAAAATGTTATTCTTACCTCATGCTGTAGGAGTGATGCATGGCACTAGGAAATCACTGTTCTTTATGGCAAGTCAACCACAGCACAAGGCTGCAAATAATCATCGGGCCTTTATTTACTAATACACTCTGAGAGATACTGCGGAGAATTCACGTGGAAGTAGGAGGGTCTTTTACCACAGGGAAAAATAAGTGTAGTTTAGACAGGTTTAAATTCACATGGGTCATAACAAAGGCAAGAGGGAGATGACTGAAACATGACAACAAACCAGTAAGGAGTATTTAGAGAACCATTCTATACACACTCTGCAAACAGGGATTCCTAAAATGCAAGAGAAAATAAAAGAGCTGTTTGTTGATTGGAGATCATGGTTTTGCTGTAAAGAAAAGTCTCTGTTTTAACTTGCGCAAAATTAGGAGCAGAGGAATGATTAATGTATTCGTGGCATATATGCCTCAACAGACCACCAGCCTCTGTGTATGGGGGACACATAAAGGAGACAACCTCCTGACAAAAATCACCCAAAGAAGCATACATATACACACTCGCAAAAAGAAAAAAAGGAAAAAAAAATATATATCTATATATATATAAAAAAAGAAGAGAGGAACCAAATCAATAAATCTACCAATGATAATAAGCTCTAAACACTAAACTAAGATAAACATAAAACCAGAAACAAATTAGATGCAGAAAGCAAACTCCAAGTCTACAGTCGCTCCCAAAATCCACCACCTCAATTTTGGGATGATTCCTTGTCTATTCAGGTATTACAGAGATGCAGGGTACATCAAGTTGATTGTGGAGATTTAATCCGCTGCCCCTGAGGCTGCTGGAAGAAATTTCCCTTTCTCTTCTTTGTTCGCACAGCTCCCAGGGCTCAGCTTTGGATTTGGCCCCGCCTCTGCATGTAGGTCGCCTGAGGGCGTCTGTTCCCGCCCAGACAGGACAGCGTTAAAACAGCAGCTGATTCGGGGGCTCTGGCTCACTCAGGCCGGGGCGGGGTGTGTGTGGGGGGGGTACGGAATGCAGGGCGAGCCTGCCGGTGGCAGAGGCCGGCATAATGTTGCAACAGCCTGAGGTGCGCCTTGCGTTCTCCCTGGGAAGTTGTCCCTGGACCCCGGGACCCCGGCAGTGGCGGGCTGCACAGGCTCCCGGGAGGGGAGGTGTGGACAGTGACCTGTGCTCGCACACAGGCTCCTTGGTGGCGGCAGCAATGGTCTTAGCGTCTCATGCCCGTCTCTGGTGTCCGCGCTGATAGCCGCGGCTCGTGCCCATCTCTGGAGCTCGTTTAGGCGGCGCTGTGAATCCCTTCTCCTCGCGCACCAGGAAACAATGGTCTCTTGCCTCTTCGGCAGCTCCAGACTTTTTCCCGGACTCCCTCCCGGCCCGCTGTGGCGCACTAGCCCCCTTCAGGCTGTGTTCACGCCGCCATCCCCAGTCCTCTCCCTGCGATCCGACCTCTGAAGCCCGAGCCTCAGCTCCCAGCCCCCGCCCACCCTGGCGTGTGAGCAGACAAGCCTCTCGGGCTGGTGAGTGCCGATCGGCCCCGATCCTCTGTGCGGGAATCTCTCCGCTTTGCCCTCTGCACCCCTGTTACTGCGCTCTCCTCCGCGGCTCCGAAGCTCCCCCCTCCGCCACCCGCAGTCTCTGCCCGCGAAGGGGCTTCCTAGTGTGTGGAAACCTTTCGTCCTTCACAGCTCCCTCCCACTGGTGCAGTTCCTGGCCCTATTCTTTTGTCTCTGTTTTTTTTGTTTTTTTTTTTTTCTTTTGCCCTACCCAGGTACGTGGGGAGTTTCTTGCCTTTGGGGAAGTCTGAGGTCTTCTGCCAGCATTCAGTAGGTGTTCTGTAGGAGTTGTTCCACATGTAGATGTATTTCTGATGTATCTGTGTGGAGGAAGGTGATCTCCACGACTTACTCCTCCGCCATCTTGAAGGTCTCTAGGTTTTTTATATATACAGTGATCAAGAACAAGAACACAAATGAATATGTAACTATGACTACTGTGCAGTGTTTTGTTTGCTTTTCTTTTTTAAAAATTTTATTAATTGTCAGATCAAACAGTATGTCATACTGGGAAAATTTCATTAGTGAGGGTACAGGTTAAGTTTTCTGTGGAAAACTAACGATGGCAGCAATTTCTTTCTCACTCTCTGCATTGAAAGGTGGAGTTCATTTCCTCTCTCCTTGAACCTGGGTTGGCCCTGTGACTGTTGAATCAGAAAATGTAGTAGAAGTGACACTGTGCCAGTTCCAAGAGGGTGTCAGCTCCCGTTTCCTTTTTGTTGGAATGCTTTCTCTGGGGTGAACCAGCTGTCATAAGAGAAGTGGACACCCCAATGTTGCCATGCTATAAGGAAGCCCAAGTGGGCCATATCCTTATATCATTTAGACATTATGTATTTTAATTGAGTAGACTCCTTATTTGGATGTTACCTTTCAAAAAAAAAACAAATATATCTTATTTATTTTCATTAATTTTTACAGTACACATTTATGGAGTGAAATTAGAGATACAGAAGTAAAAGTATGATTGCCTAGAAGGAATCCTTATTGTGATTACATTCTGAGAGACAAGAGAAGTGAACACCCATAAATAATAAAATATTACAGGTGATATGACAGAAAAATGCACAGTGTACAAGTTGGGACACTAAGCTAAGAATGCTAATTCTATCTAGAACCATGGTGTCTACTATACTCTTTGCATATTTTACTTTCACTATTATTATATTTTATGTGCATTATTAACAGTAATAACACTCCAATTAAAAAAATTTATTTTTATTGAAGTATAGTTGATTTATGATGTTGTGTTCATTTCTGCTATACAGCAAAGTGATTCAGTTATACATATATTTACATTCTTTTTTAAATATTCTTTTCCATTATGGTTTGTCATAGGATACTGAATATAGTTCTCTGTGGTATATGGTAGGACCTTGTTGTTTATTCATTCTATATAGAATAGCTTACATCTGCTAACCCCAAGCTCCCACTCCATCCCTCCCCCAACCCTCTCCCCCTTGGCAACCGCAAGTCTGTTCTCTATGTCTGTGAGTCTGTATCTTTTTTGTAGATAGGTTGATTTGAGGCATATTTTCGATTCCACATATAATTGATATCATATGATAGTTGTGTTTCTCTTTCTGACTTATTTTGCTTAGTACGATAATCCTAGACCCATCCATGTTGCTGCAAATGGCATTATTTTGTCCTTTTTTATGGCTGAGTTACTCTCCAATTATTAAGCACAAATCAAATGCCAGGCATTATGTAAGCGATATACTACCCTGCTTCTACCTGAGAAAGAGACAAGGAATTATCAATTATATGGTCCTAAAATTTTCATTGCAAACAAGTCTCAAAAGTAGTATGGCACTTAGGTAACTCAATTTATCAGGGAAAGGAAATAACTAGATTATAAAATGGGATACCTCTTCAAAAAGCAAACTCATCAATGATAGTACCCTAAAGTGTTATATATGAAGATAGAAATATTTAAGGTTTGTCCTTGACTTCTTGATGCTAACGTCAGAAAGGACAACATTGTGTTTCAACAAAAATTCCTATTTTTCTTCTCACTGATCGAAATACATGTGGAAAGAGCTTGTCTCATTAAGGCAGATCTTATAACAACATACAACTGCTAACAAATGTCTCTGAGTAGAATCTCTCTTCTGATCAGCCTTACTGAAGGGGATAATGTGTAATCTCAATTTAATTGTTTGCATGAGGATGAAAGTACTGAAAATGTGACTCTTAAAGCACTTGAAAATAATTTGAATCCTTTAGTTTTTGAAAGTTCACTTCAAATTTGCTTTGTTTTCTCATAGATAACACAAATATAAATCTATAGCCTAGCACTTTGGGAAATTATTTCAAAATTGGAATTAACAGTCTGAATTCAATGTATCATACTTAAATTGCTTCATTCATAGGGTTGAGTTCCAAATCCATCACTTTCTAGCTATGTGTTTTCATGCCAGTCATTTGTCTACCTCACAAGAGAATACATGGTGGTAGTTTTCAAAGGGACTTCATTAGAGGAACCCATTCTTTAAATCACTGCTTACTAAGAGGCCAAATACGTAAAGCATATAACCTTAGGGTTACTTGAAGGAGTTCCAGTCAGTACAGTTTTACAGTTTTAATGTATAAGAAAGAGATTTGCAACAATATAAAATCATTTTCTTGGTGAATATCAAAGAAGAAACTTTAAGTTCAGTTTTATTCCTTTTTCATCTTTTCTTCCTACACTACTGGCTAACATCAATTCCTACATATGGTAGGGGCTTCAAAATTCTTTATGAGATAGGTGTCTAATTAAAAATTTAAAAATTAAAAATCATCCCGTGGAGAGGAGAAATGAGCAGGGGTAGGACAAAATGAATGAATAGATAGGAATGTGTTAGGTAGCAAATTTGTTGTTGATGTTACACAGAAAAAAATCTCATTATCAAATAAGTTTGAAAGACACTCAGTGATTAGGTAGTCAAATAGATTTCTTTATTGCATGGCTTTTCAGAGCCTTAGATACTGATGTGCACTGTGATTCTCCAGGAAATGGTATTATTCTTTAAAGTTAGGCAGCAAACCACTGAACTTTAGGAAAGACAGAAATGTGTTTTATTCATCATTTTATCCCCAGTGCTTCCTATAATATCTGACACATGATCGACCCTCAATATGTAACAGTTGATTGAATTGAAATTGTTTCTGAGTTTTGGTTCCTGTGCCACTACTAAGTGGCTTTTTGACTTGAAATACATAACCTTTTCTCTCTGGCGCTATTTCTGTTATACTAGAGGTTTAAAAAACAAAAAACAAAAAAATAGAAGCAAGCACAAACAAACAGAAGCTCTGAAACTGTACCCACTGAACTGCTAAAAATTTCCATGTAGATTTATTACATTCTGAGATCTAGAGAGGAGTTGCATGCTCAAATGGGAAAGTCATATCCAATATAGGAAGACAAATATATTTATCTGTGTCAGTGTTTCACCTCATCTGTTTTATTATTTCTTATTGCTTTCCATGTCATTTATGCTTAACATACTCTTGTCCACATTTAATGAACTTCGTTCCAGGAGGGTTATTTTGTTAAATTTAGTTTTTAAGCTTATTCCAACTAAATTACAAATTTCTATTTGTGCATCACAATTGAAAATAAATGTAGGAAAATATACTTACCATTATTAAGCACTTACGTACCAGGTGCTATTCTAAATATAGTACATTTATCATAATATCTAATTTTATTAATTCTCTCAATATTGCCTGAGATAAGTATTACTGTCTTTATTAATGAGTAAGAAATTTTAAGGGTAAGAAACATGAAGGAATTTTTCCAGACACATAGCTAGAAAATTATAGAGTTGAGGTATAGACTTAGTTTTATCTGACTCAGGATCACATACCCTTAAATAGTAAATAACAGAAATTTAAAATACAGAAATTAAAGTTCTCTCCCGTCCTGGCTTCCCCAGAACTTCATTACTCTGAGGCAGCAATGGGAAGAAAATGCCTTCTATATTAAACCCACTCACCTCATCATGAATATGTACACTCTTCCAGGTTTAGTCCCGAAGTAATGGATGAGTTCAAATAGGCAGAAGGCGAGCGATTGGAACATTAATATCAGAGGTCTCGAGCGATTTTCTCCCTCCTATGACAGTATTGAATGAGCTTAAACGAATGCTAGCATCAAGATCTTCAAAACATCATTGATCGTGGGGAAAAGGGAATCAATATTAACATCAGGATATTCCCTCTTACTTACAGCTTTACTTCACTTTTATGTACAAATAACATAACCCCAAACAACTAACAAATTTCATTTTATAATGTTGCCTATGAATTTCACACATTCATCCTTTATTGTTCCGTTAGTCATCACTGCATTCCTTCCTCTGTTCAATTAACAAATATTTATTGAGGACCTATTTGTGCCGGCACTGTGGTAGGCTCTGGGATACATTAGTAAACAAAAAAGACAAAAATCCACGACATAATAGAGCTCAAATTTTGATGGGGTAGAGACAGACCATAAATAAAGTGAACGTGTCAATATTTATGTAACATGAGAATGTTATAAGTACTATGGGGAAAATAACTCAGGGAAGTCAGATAAGGAGTTTTGGAGAACAGAGTGAATTTTAAATTGGGTATTCAAATAAGGACTTACTGGAAAGGTGACATTTAAGCAAATAAATGAAAGAGGTGAAGAAATGAGTCAGTTGGATGGATATCTGAAGGAATAGCAGTCCATGTGGAGAGTCCAGCCAGGTGGCAAGTATGTTAGGAGTATATCAGTGAGGACAGGAGTGCTAGGAAGAGGGAAAAGCCATGACAGCTGCAGAGTAAAAGCCATCATAGGCCTAGTGCGTGACAGGTGGCGCTACATCTCACCCTTAATTTGGCTGGGCTTCTGACTTCTTTCACCAATAGAACGTGGTGGAAATGTTGCTATGTGACTTCTGAGCTCAGGTCTTAAAAGGCATGTGTCACCCACTGTTCCCTTGGGATCGTCATGCTAGACAAAGCCCACTGCCATGGAGGAAATCTGACTACCCTGAGGCTGCTCTATTGGAGAGACCACATAGAAAGATCTCATAAGTGAGTCAGGGAGATGCCTGATGAGCCTCCAAGTGTTTATGTCATCCCAGTTCAGGCACCAAACCTGTAAATGAGGAAGGCTTCAAGATGTGTCAGCTCCAGCCTCCATCAGACTGCAGTCATATGAGAAAACCCAAGCCAAAACAACCCAGCTGAGCCTAGTTGGTCTCCGGGCCCTTGAAAGGCAACAATAAATGATTATTAGTTTTTTAGAGCCTCTCTGTTTTGGAATTGTTTGTTACATGTAACTAGATAATTGAAAGTAGTAGCCTTTTGAGTATTTTGAGCAAAGGAATGATATAATATTTTTTCTGTTTTAACGGGATTTCTCTGGCTTTGTGGGGGGCAAGAGGGAATAAGAGAGAGTATTTTAATAATATAGGCAAAAATATTAGTGGCTTGGACCAGAATGGTTGCAGTTTAGGTATTCAGAAGGAGTACTTAAATCTACTTTGAAGGTATAGACAACAACTTGACCTGATAAAGTAGATGTAGGGTATAAGATAAAGAGTTGAATTAAAATGTTTGCAAGGTTTTTAAGCATCTGGCTGAACATTAGCTCTCATTTAGTGATTGTGGGCAGAATATGGGAGGAGCTAGTTTGAAGGTATAAAGTCAGGACCTGAGTTTTGGGCTTCTTAAGTTGTATATGTCTCTTTGACATCAGAGTAGAGAAAGCACGAAAGTAGATACATGTAAGAGCCTAGTGTTCCTAGGAGAGGTCCTGTCTGGAGATGTAAATGTGCAAGTTGTAAGTGTATAGAAAATACTCAGCCAAGAAACTTACTGAAAGCGTAAAGGGAGAAAAGAAAGACCAAGAACTCAGAGCACTTCAATTTTAAGAAGGCAGAAAGATGAATTGGGGCTAGCAAGGGTGTTCAAGAGAAAAGGGCCAAAGAAGTAGAAGAAAAATTAGGAGTGATGTCTAAGGAAACCAAGTGGGAATAAGGCTGAACCAAGACCAGTATTCATTATGAACCTGAATACCCAGAAAACAGTGTGAAGGTTTAAAAACTATTTTGTCTGTATTCATCAAACCATGACAACTAATAGTGACGTCTTGAGTCCGTTCCATGTGTAAGTGCCAGTAGAACTTTAGCACATGATCTCAATTATAAGTGAAATTTCAGAAATTGGTGAGGATTGGGAGGAACTTGGAACTTCCTTCTAGACATGATACCAATTTATAATAAGTAAGGGCAATGGTTAGGGCAGGGTGTTTTCGCCTCTGTTTGTTGAGTGTCAGGGGGCATCTACCACCATAATATGTCTTTGATTTTAAATGGGGATTTTCCTGCAAGTCCCTGAGGATGTATCATTCTTACCATTCATATTAACAGCTCAAATGATCATTAGTGATACCATATTTGTTTCACATGCTACACATTGTCACAAATTTAAATATATAAGCTGCAGAAATAAATTAGTCCAACCATCCTATAGAATTTGCTTTTCTTTCCAAGAGGCACAATTAAACTTCAGTCTGCTGATTTTTCTTTTCTATATTTCCCCATGTGTTTATTTTAATCCCAATACAGATGTCACAGTCCTGTTATTTTACCCCTTAAGGGTGTTGGTATTAAATATAATGTAAAATCTCAAAGAAATGCAGAATAATATACACATACAGCTAGTTTCATAAGTGAAGCATTGAAATGAATTCTCCAAGGATTGTATTTGCTATTAAATGTTCCCTGTTGAAATGAACAGATAACTAATGTGCCTCATGGTTAGAATGTAAAATCTGCTTCATTACACAAACACCTAGGGAATTAAAACCATCCTTTTCTCTTCCAATTTATGAAAGATAAATTTACATTTTAAATTCCATGTTTTACTCATTATTAAGGACTGATAATATACACAATATATGTGAAAGCCAGTTATCTAAGAGCAGTTTTAGGTTCACAGCAAAACTGAGATGAAAGCACAGACATTTCTCATATACCTGCTGCCCCCATACATGCATTGCATGCACCAGAGTGATACATTTGATACAGTTAATGAACCTACATTGACACATCATAATCACTAAGGTCCATAGTTTACCGGAGGATTCACTCTAGGTGCTCTGCCTTCTTTGGATTTGGACAAGTCTATAATGATATGTATCCATCATTTTAGTATATACAGAGTATTGTCACTGCGCTAAAACTCCACTGTGCTGTGCCTATTCATAACCTTCAGTTTTAAAGGATAATTTTGCAAGGTTAAGAATTCTAGGTTAGGGCTTCCCTGGTGGCGCAGTGGTTGAGAATCCGCCTGCCGATGCAGGGAACACGGGTTCGTGTCCCGGTCCGGGAAGATCCCACATGCCGCGGAGCGCCCGTGTACCGGAAAAAAAAAAAAAAAAAAAAGCTAGATTGGTATTGTTTTTTCTCACCGCTTTAAATATTTCACTTGTGTCTTCCTGCTTGCATAGTTTCTGAGAAGTTGGATGTAATTCTTATCTTTGCTCGTGTATAGGTAAGGTGTTTTTTTCTCTCTGGCTTCTTTCAAGATTTTTCCTTTAACTTTGATTTTCTGCAGTTTGAGTATGATATACCTAGGTGTAGTTTTTTGAGCATGTACCCTGCTTTGTGTTCTCCGAGCTTCCTGGATCTGTGGCTTCCTGGCCTAACGCTGATTTGGGGAAATTAGTCAATATTACCTCAAAGATTTCTTCTGTTCCTTTTTCTCTTTCTTCTCCGTCTGGTATTCTCATTACATATATGTTAAACCTTCTGTAGTAACCCCGCAGTTATAAAATATTCTGCTTTTTAAATTTTTCTCTCTTTGTTTTTCATTTTGGGTAGTTTCTATTGAGATATCCTTAAACTCAAAGATTTTCTTCAGCCGTGTCCATCAGAGGCATTTTCATTTCTGTTATCCTGTTTTTGATATCTAGCATTCCTTTTTGTTTCTTTATTAGGATTTCCGTCTCTGTTTACATTGCCTCTCTGTTCTTGCATAATATCTACATTATCCCTTAGATCCCTTAGCATATTATTCAAAACAGTTTGAAATTCCCAGTTGGATAATTCCAGTGTCCATGACATATCTGAGTCTGGTTTTGATGCTTGCTCTGTCTCTTCAAATTGTCTTTTCTGCCTTTTTAGTACACCTTGTAATATTTTCTTGATGACTGGCTGTGATGTACCAGGTAAAAGCAATGGTTATAAATAGGCCTTAGTAATGTGGTGGTGGGGTGTCAGGGGAGGGGAAGGGGTCTATATTTCTATGACTCGGTCTCAGTCATTTTGTGAGCCTGTGCCCCATATTTGAACATCACATACGCTTCTCAGTTACCGTCTCCCCAACCCCCATGGGGTACAGGGTGCCACGAGTGGCCTGTAGCTGGATATTTCCTTTCTTCCATGTGGAAGGATAGAGGGGGTTGGAGTTGAGTACTTCCTTGCTTCCATATACAATGCTAGAGTGGCTGAAGTTGACTATATTCCCTTCCTCAGATTGGTTAGGCCTTGAAAACCCCCCAATAGTTTAGTGTCTGGTAAAATGGTTCTCTTGGGAGCAGACTATGTTGAAAAAAAAAAAAGAAAGCAAGCTCTGACATATTTTAAAAATGTTCCTTTTCCTCTGCCAGAAGCACAAGGGATTTTTCTCTGAGAAAAACTTTAGTGTGAGAATCTAGTCGAGGTCCTATAGGTAAAACTCACAAGTGTGTGGGTGCCCCCAGTCACTGGGTTCCCTGGAGTTTCTGACTCTGAGAATTGTCCACACTGAGCCCCCAGCGATGCATCAGTTATAGTTGAGGTTTTCCTACGCTGGCACTGGTTCCTGTGGAGGTTTCTGCTTTTGGGGTTCTGCTCCTACAAGTTGTGATCCTCTGTGTTTGCCCTGTGTCTCTCCAGTTTGGGGGCCAGTAGATTGCCCTGTGCCCTCCCATCTCTTATGAGTTTAAGAAGAGTTGTTGATTGTTCACTTTGTTCAGCTGTTTACTCATTGTTGGGATGGAATGAAAATGCCAGAAAACAGAAGTTCTTTGTAGACCGGAAAACAGAAACCTTCTAATTATTATTTGAATAAGCATTCATAGTACTACCACAAAATTCAAAGAAATTTTCTTAAGTTTATAGGTCATTTTTATATCTTATATAAAATGCATATTTATATATTTTGCCCACATTTGTACATTTTATTACCTTACTGATTTGTAGGAGCTCATATTACAGGAGATTAATCTTATATTTTTTACATATATTACAGATATTTTTCTTCAGATTACTGTCCTTCAGACTCAAACACTAGTGTGTTTTAACATGGATTATGCTCTCTTTCTGCATATAATAAATATAATAGTATGTTTCTTTTAGTAGTATATAGTAAATATAGTGTAAAATATCTCACTTTTTTTCCATAAGTTTAGAACAGTAGAAAGATCTTCTTCACCCAATTCTGAAATTTCTTGAACCAATACATACATACTTACATACACACAGGTGTGTATATATATAGGTGTTTGAGTATACAGTTGACCCTTAAAATGTGGAGGTTAAGGGTGCTGACGCCCCCCCCCCCCACCGCCCCGCCAGCTGAAAATCTTCGTATAACTTTACGTTTTTTCCTTGGTATCTGAGGGGGATTGGTTCCAGGACTGGCCTTGGATACTAAAATGCGCTCAAGTCCCGTAGTCAGCCCCTCTTGTCTGCAGTTTCACATCCAGGGATTCAACCAACCATGAATCATGTAGTCCTATAGAAACTATTGAAAAAAAATCTGCATATAAGTGGACCAATGTAGTTGAAACCCAGGTTGTTCAAAGGTCGACAGCAGATGGTGTGTATGTGTGTGTGTATGTGTGTTCCATATTTGGAACTGATTTGTGTACGTGCCACTATGAATCGGAGACTTCTGTTTTCTAGAGCATCATCAACTGTTTCAACACGATTGAACTCTTACTGAACAATCCCGCTTTTCCACCACTCATTTGAAGTGTCTTCTTTGTCCTCAACAAATCCTTATGTGAGGAGCTCCTCAAGCACATGATGCTCACTGACACCTCCTTGCCTTTGCTGTTGTCTCCCATTCGCGTCTAATTCCCATCTTTCCTTTTTCTACATGGTGTATACGACTCATTCCTTATATCCTCAGTTTAAGTGTCAAGGGCTGTGCTTTCACTCTACTTGTTCTGATATCTTATACTGAATAATAATCAGCTGGTATTGGTAGGATGTCTGATATACTTCTGGGTAAACTTGATCCATAGGAATATATATTGCTTTATTTCTGAAAAGATGAAGATGAAGATAAGAAACAGGTACATGTGTTGCTCAAAATACATAAGATGATTAAATTTATGTCTCATTACATCATTAACATATTGGGATTTCCCTTTTACTACAAATACTCTTTTTCAATATGTGCTTGTTTTGTTGAAGTATATGTTTAAAAAAAATATATATGCATAGCCTAAATATGTATATGTTCAGGTAGATATATTAGTGCCGTAACCTCCAAGAAAATTAGGGTTGCCCTAGAGTGTGGCAAAATCAAAGTTATCAATTATTGTTTTAAATTTTCTCTATTTCAGGCATTTAGCCTGGCACATTGCAAGCATACTGTTGTCTTGTAGGAAATGGAAAAATGTTCGTGACATTATCTCAGGCAAGGCTTCCAGCCTGGAAGACAGCATACATCTGAGCTGTCAGTTTTGCCAGTTCAGTCTTTGTCCTCTTTGTGGGAAAAATCAAAGGGATGTCCCTTGATCGAAGTGCGGATCACAGAAATGTTGTGGTGGGTCCCTTTGAAAGTCTGTTATCAATTTAACACTTCATTAGTTGGAAATTCTCTCCTTTGGTTCCAGTTACCACTTTCCCAGTTTAAGTCAACAACAGCAACAGCAACAGCAACAGCAACAGCGTCTTTGCCAGCTAACTTGAATTGAACTGAACGCTGTAACTCTGCTTGGGGGAAGGTGGTAGCTTTGGTACTGATTCACCTCTTGAGCCTTTTGTTGAGGGTGGTTACTAGTAATTGGATTACTGCTCTGCACAGGATCTGTGGGTGAGCACCCCCCTCTGATGGAAGAAAACTGGAGTTTGCCAGCTAGTTAACAAATGTAAAATTAGGCAATTTTCCTGGGAAGTAAATGTATACAGTTAAGTGTGTGTGACTATTATACAGCAACAGAAAAACCCACATGCTGGTTTATTTGCTTACGGTGCTTTGGAAAATGGGATCCTTTAGAGAGAGAGAGAAAAGGAGAAAGAGAAAGCACAGACTTTCAACTCCACTGATTTTAATTAAGCTAACTGTAGAATGGCAAACACTGCAAAATTCATGAACCCGATGAGACAAAAGAGGTGACACAATAGGTACCGGGACCAATGGCTAGTCCTTAATTACCTGAAACTGAGAAGACAGTGACTTGTCAAGTTGATGGAAATTATTTTCCATAAAGCCTGACTGGTATGGCAGTGCAATATTTATTTTTTGGTTGCTCTGTTTTCTTTTTTATTTTTTATTGACGTATGGTTAATTTACAACATTTTGTTCATTTCAGGTGTACAGCAGAATTATTCAGTTATATATTTTCAGATAATTTTCTATTATAGGTTGTTACAAGATGTTGAATATAGATTCCTATGCTATACAGTATTTCCTTGTTGCTTATGTATTTTATGTATAATAGTTTGTATCTATTAATCCCATATTCCTAATTTATCCCCTTTGGTAACCATACATTTATTCTCTTTGTCTGTGACTCTGCTTCTGTTTCGTGTATATATTCATTTGTATTATTTTTTAGATTCCATATATTAGTCATATCATATCATGTTTGTGTTTTGCTGTCTGACTTACTTAATATGATAATCTCTAGGTTCATCCATTTTGTTGGACACGGCAATATTTCATTCTTTTTTATAGAAGGCGGCACAGTATTAAGTTTTACGGGAAAAAGAAGCCTGGACTGAAAAGAAGTTCTTTGTCATTAAAAATGAGTGTGAAAAGAAAAAGAAAAAAAAATGAGTGTGGGTGAAAAGACAGACATGGGAATTCTGATGATATATTAAGTGAAAAAAATATATAGAAAATAGTATAGTCAGTGTGCTTCCATCTTGGTGAAATTTACATGCACCAAACCATTTTAACCTGTTCAACTAATGCCAGGAAGATATGTAGTCACTTATCTTTCTTTCTTTTTTAAAATTAATCATTAGAACAGCCCCTCTGCCCTGCTACGAAAGCATCTAGTAGTGCTTCTCTGTCCTTCTGCAAAAGCACAGAGACCTTGAATGGTGCACCAATGACGTTCTTCTCAAAGCCTCACAGTGTTACTGTCAAAGACTGGGCATGAAAAACTTCACGCTTGGCTACTGCTACTGGGATGCCTTTGTTGGTTGAAACCTAGGCCAGATTGGTGCCCATAACGCACCAGGGATAGAGTCCATTTTAGATCACACTCCCATGTTCTGTTTTTATTCCAAAACACACAATAATAGAGCTAGTAAGACTGGGTTTAGAGGATTTTCATTAGGAAAACTCTAGTAGCCCAGCCTCCACACATCCCTGTCTCTAGAGCTGATCCCAAATCACCAGGCTAAACCATCCTGGATTACATTAATATGTACCCCTCATTTCAAGGAGTAGGGATTGACGTTTTATTCTGTTTTTCTCTTCTGTCTCCAGCAGCTCAGGTTTCTACCTGTATTGACTGTTTTTTCTTTTCAGTCAGTTATGTCTAATTTCAGGGTAATGAATGGCCAACAGTCTTAAATATATACATCAGAGATGGCAAAATGTAACGTTCAGAAGATGCACCTAAGTTCTATGTTCATATGAACATATGCTTAGAAAATACCACGGTATTATTTCTAATCGGCAATTTTCATTTTTTTATTCTAATGTGTATTGATCCTTATTATTTTTTCTAGTTCACTAGCAGATACACGCATTATTCATGTCACAATAAATGTTTGAAATTATGAGGAGATTGTCATTTTTTGTCCTATTTCATGTATGTCAAATGTTTTCATTGCTCAGCTTCTGTGAAGAAACTTCTAACTCTAATATGGGAGACGAAAACATACAACGTAGGCAATTAGTAATGAGAAAAACGGTTAGTGTGAGAGCCACACAGATTCCTAAATGAAAGTCGCAGTTTACTAAATGTCCCCCCTTGTCCCTCTATCTCTCCAGATTTATAAAAGTTAGAAGCAAAGTCCCTCTGCGTGGACTCCCAAAGAAGTTTCTCTTAATATGTGTGGCATAGCTGATTGTACCAAATCATCATCTGTCTATATCAATGATACATACAGTTCAGGGCGGTGAGAATTGAGATAATTGTTTAAAACTCTCCAGTACTTCTCTCTGAAGTGTATCTCGGCATTTGAAAATCAAAAATGTCTTTGGCTTCAATTATCCAGAAGATTGCTTTCATTACATGCTCAAACTTGGCTTGTTTGGTCCACCACAGAAATTCCTTCTCAAACTGAAGAAATGAAAAGCAAACAGGATGCCGTTTTTTTAATATTATATTGATTTATTTCATTTATTTGGCTGTGCCAGGTCTTAGTTGTGGCACTCAGGGTCTTTGTTGCTGCTTGCAGTATCTTTAGTTGCAGCATGTGGGATCTAGTTCACTGACCAGGGATCGAACCCGGGCCCCCTGCATTGGGAGCGTGGAGTCAACCGCCGGACCACCAGGGAAGTCCCAGGATGTCATTTAAATAAACTTTCTATTTTATTTCAGTACCTGAATCTCCAGGGCAATGATCCTGAGAGTTTGGGTTCCTTTGTGCTTCTATTTTTTATTTTCTTTAATACTGAACATTCTGGACATTCAGTAGCAGAGGTAAATGGGGGATAAAGGAGGTGCATGGGGGATAAAGAAGATAATTGATAAAATTAGTTATATCGGTAATCCCACGTGGTATTTCTTACTAAGACATGTACGGTCACACCTACTTACATAAAGTGGCTTATTATTTGACTCTTGGCTACACAGGCCAAGTAATGCACACAGTAAATTAGAGCACATTTACTTAAATGTGTCATGGAGATTCATCTTAATTATAGACTCATCCTAACTAAAGAGGTGACTTTGGACTTTGTAGGAAAGAAGGAAAGAAAGAAAGAAGGAAGAAGGGAAGGAAGGAAAGGAGGGAGGAAGGAAATTTTAAAAACTGTCTGTACCATCTCGGTAGTAAGTGTCCTGAAGTCCATCTTTCCATTTTTAAAAAGTCACCAAACTTATGTTCGATAAATGTAAACGAATTTTTTTATCCTGTCATTTTCAATGCTTTGGGAAATGCTTTTAGTTTATTTCATTTTTTTCTGATGTTGCACGTATCTTTCATGCTTTGCTTATCTTTTGGAACTGTCTGTCCAACTTAAGCTCTGCCAAGAAGATATTTAGCAAGGACATCTTCTGCTCCCAGGTATAAAAATGAGTCAAACACCACTATTATTTTTACCCTTCAGGAAAAACCTTCTGTGAAAATCCTGATTGCATTTCCTTTTTATAAGAGTCCCTCTCATATTTATTAACTGAAAGGTTTGGGTCAAATCAGCCACATGTACCCTCTGTAGTTTATCAGCAGAAGGTTTCTTTGAAAGATTAAATTGCATAGGACTGACTTCTAAAGTGCAGTGGCAGAAAAATAAATTACCTAGTAAAAATGCTCTAACTGTTATTTTCTTGGGGAATGTTGTACAATCTTAGCAAATTAAATATATTACATTTAAACCTATTTGTACTTGAGACTGCACTGTTTATAGATGCTTGAAAGAACGGTCATTTGTGTGTAGAGATAAGCAAATTGAAGCATCGTAATTACCCATAACTGTTTTGTGTTTCCTGGAATTTTAAAGTAGTCCAATGAAATCAAGCAGGGAGACACTATTGCATTATTAATAGTGTATTTAAAAGTAAATAAGATCTTGAATGTCTTTATAAATCATTTTTAGCCTAATCCTTCAAGCATCAATTCACTGTATTTTTAAATGCACATTCATCAACTCTGTATGTGGTTTTCCCCATTTCTCATTTTTCTTCTCTGCCTTTCGGTTTGGGGAACAAGGTCGAAGTGATCTCTCAGAAATACGTGTCTCCTCCTCTCCCTTAGATGGAGTCCACGTTTATGGTTAAATAATGATTTGAAAATTCTAATTTCTTTCCCATCAGCCTTTCTGACTCCAGTTGCTTCTAATCGCAAAGGTTAAGAGAGCCACACACCATCTTCTTGCATCTCCCGACACCAGATCCTGCTGAAAGTTTGCTGAATAGGTCCTCAACCTCTCAGCCCCCTGTGCCAACTCCTTAGTTCAGGTTCTCGTCACCACCCTCACCCCTGCCTCCTTAGGTTATTTCAGGATCCTTTTCAGGTCATGGTCTTGTTTCCTCTCTCTCCTAATCATCATAACAGTGGCTGCTTCTAGTTCACATATATTATGTGCCAGGTCCAGTGCTGAGACTTTTCACTATTGCATTTAAGCCTTGGAGCCAGCAAGCACGGGCACACATAATATTATCCGACTTGTCACGTGACCAAACTGAAGGCTGCTTAGGGTTTAGTTTTAAATTAAGGCTCTGGTGTAGATCCAGTTCTGTCTGACTCTAAAGCATGAGCTCTTGTGTGTTACTGTATGCTCCCTCCCTCTCCATTGTGGCCCCGAGAACCTTTTTTTAAACCCATGAATCTGACGTATTTCATTATCTTCTGCAAAACTCTTCCGTGGATCTTAACAAGAGTAGGTTTAAGTACAAATTCCTTAATATGATATCAATATCCTTAATTATCTGATTCTCTCCTGCATTTCTGGCCTGTTCTGTTTTCAACCACTTTCCCAGTTGCTCCTTATCTTTCTGGTTAATCAGAAATATGTACTCAGTTTGTAGAGCCCACCTAGAACATGACTCTCTGCCTTTGCCTATGCCGGCCTCTCTGCCTGGAAACCCCTTAACGTAACCCTTGTCTTCCTATCCTACACCCTCAGCTCTGAGGACTTTTCTCACTTCCAGGGAGAGGTGGTTTCTCTCGGCTCTGGACACCTTCGCACCTGTGCTAGGTAATGAACTCCTCAGGGGTAGAGCCTATGTGTTTTCTGTCTTTATGTTTTTGAGGATCTAGCATTATGCTTTGCTCATACTGGGATTAAACATACATTTTTTATTTTAATGAATGTAAGCACACTTACTTTACACAGGAATTTTTGAATCATTCGCTCCCCAGATAGCCCTGTTCTCTTTTTCCAGTTTGGAGAGGAGATGGAGTTTTCCAGAATGATCCTGTTTGACCAGTATAACCCGTTCACTGAGTCAACGCGTTTGGACTGGCTTCACTGCCTTAAGAAACATCGTGCAAGTCTTCCTTTCTGGAGCTATGCCAAGAGCTAAATACGAGGCTATTGAATCCTCTGCTTCAAAGCCACCCTTTGGCTTATTACCAAGGTTATTTTTCTCAGTTACACTGATTCTTTATGTGTATTTCCTGCCCTTGGCCATGTTTAAAATTGAATTGCTTATGTCTCTTCCCTTGACTTCTCTTTTAAACCTATTATTATTTAGTTCATTTTTTCTTAGATCCTTACTGGAAAATTTCTGGCTGTAACACTTTCTTGTAACGTCTGTTTCTATCCCAGGTTTTTGCTTAAGCTCAGTGTTGCATTAATAAAGTTGGGCAAAGTTTCAACAGCATTTAATCTTACATTTTAAGTGATTCCTCACATTTTACTATCTTGACACATTTACTGTAATAAAGGGAATCATTAACTCACTTAGAAATATGTGTGTGAAAACTGTATTTTTCCTTTTGATTAATTTCCATATTCATCATTACTTTGCTGTTAACTTACTCTGCATTCAAGAGAATGAGAGTGAAGAACACAATTTTTTCCCCCTTTTGTTCAAAAAGAACAGTCTTGCAAATCAAATGGGGCTGAAAATTTGTGTTGCTATCAGAGGGAAAGAGCATACTTCTTCTTGAAGATGTTTTTTTGCTCTCATCCTCACGTTTCTCCTCAATCTAAGTAGAGGATACCCTTCTATACTTTCCTAGAAGAAACAAATACCATAAATTGGGTGGCTTATAAGCAACAGAAATTAATTTCTCACAGTTCTGGGGTGCTGGGAAATCCAAGATGAAGGCACCAGCACATTCAGTATCTGGTGAGGAACCATTTCCTGGTTGGTAAATGGCATCTTCTCACTGTGTCCTCACATTACAGAAGGAGAGAGGGAGCTCTCTGGTGTCTCATTTATAAGGACACAAATCCCACTCATGAGGGCTGTACCGTCATAACCTAATCACCTCCCAAAGGACCCACCTCCTAAAACCATCGCACTGGAGATTAGGTTTCAACACATGAATTTTGGGAGGACAAACATTCAGTCTATAGCATTACCACTGTCATATCTATTTCTAAAATACATTCTTGTCCTTTATGAAAAGGAAAGAAACCTTGATTTCCCTTTGGATTAAGGAAAACAGTCATGCAAACAAACTTTTACAAAGCCAGCTTCCACTTAAACAGTATTCGAATGACCCCTCTGTCAGAAAACAAAAACCATGCTTGGGTGTGGAGGTCACATATCTTATCCAGAGTTAGTGGCAAGTGATGGAGTCCTGGAACAAAGGGAAGGTCTTGAATCACGTTTGGCGTTTTCTCTTTTGTGCACGTAGTGAATTGATAGTGATAGTGACTCCTAAAATTAAGAAAAAGGAATCTATCGTTTTTACACCGGTGATAGAAATAGCCATGTTGGGAATATACCAAAATTATAGTTGTGAAATGAGAACCAAAGTGTAAAACTGGAAATAGCTCAAATTGACAGATGGCTATACATGCCACACACTATTCTTAGACCTTTTTATAAATCAATAAAAAGTCCTCACAACAATCCAGGGAGAACTTCTACTGTCTACATGTTACAGAGGAGAAAATTACGGTCCGCAAAAGTTAAATAAGTTCCCTTAGTTTATTTATTTATTTATTTATTTTTGAGAAATAACCTAGTTGGTTTATTGGGGTTACTTCCTGGTCATCTACAGCTAAGATGTTCAGCTCTTCAATACCAACTTGGTCGCCAGGTGTGCAGCCCTCTAAATGAAGGGGCAGGGGGGAAACCTGAAGAATCTGAGTCACCAAAAGGCAGTCGCTCTAGAGACTGAATCTTGTTTGGTAACTGATGTTAATTTCCCCCAAAGTTCTGTTTTGTTTTTGTTTGTTTGTTTTTTTCCCACACACACTGTATTTTATTTTTACAGGAGATAAATAAACTGACACCAAGCGTTGTAAATGGATGACCATAACCCTTAGTTTATTTTTAATAAGTGAAGGGACTTGGAATTTGAACCCAGGCAAGCTGACTCTGGAGCCCAAATTATTAATTTCAACATGATTATGCAAGTTACCAAATAAAATAAAACCTGGGTAATTCATGATGTCTTTCTGGCTCCAGGCTTTACTTTTAAGAGTCCCCTTCTGTGTCTGTCCTTACTGTGCAGGAGTGAAGGACGGAGAATTGTAATGGTTTTGAAGATGGCCTTTGTCTTGGTCTCCTCCTGGGTTTGAATTTGGGGTTTGCCTTTTACCACAGCTGTGGCAAGTTATCATAGATGGTCATATATCTGTTTGCTCATCTCTAAATGGGCATAAGAACCCTGGATGCAAAGAATTTGGAGGGAGGGTGAATAAGAGGTGATGTGTGTATAAATAGCTCAGCACAGTACCTGAGATCTACTTAGCCCTCATAAATGATTCTTAGCTTAAAGCATCCCTTAGAGTAACCCCTACTGGAAGAGGAGAATAAAAACTTATCAATACTTGCGAGTTGTAGAGAGCGTAACACCAAACCCAAACAAAATTTTTCTTGTTTTATTTTACACATTCATGCAAACTTTGTATTCTGCTCTATAACACATAATTTTATGTTAAAAACATGATATTTGGAAGTACTTATTACCAGGAACTTATGTTTTAAGTGTGTTACCTTTGTCCTTGGCTAACGGTCAGAGGCTGTATAGCAGTAAATCTGTATCCATTTTGAAAAACTGGGTTGTAACATAAAGCCACATGCAGCAGAATTGCAATGATTTACTCATAAATAGATGTAAGAAAGACTGTTAAGGTAGCAAAAACTTTGGTAGCATTTATTAGCTTTTTCTGTGTCATAGGCACAGATGGTGTCCCACACAGATAGCCTTACTTCTTCAAGTGTTGTTTGATATTTTACAGCTGCTTGGCTGGTATGCTTTGCTCCCACGTCCTCCCCTGCAGGTATGCTCTAGGGCAATGACTCACTGACATGGCTTTGCCTCTAGGTGGCGCGAACCATGGTGTGTAGCCTTCCTTTCCCATCCTTGTGATTAGGCCACAGCTAGTCTCTCATGTCCTATTCAGCTTCCTTCGTTCTCAGTCTCCAAAGAGCAACTCATCTCCCCTCCCCACTCCGCAAAAACCTCCTGAACCAGAATTCCCAACTCCGGCTCTGCTTCTAGGGAATCAAACTTAAAACATAGAGACTTATTACTCAAACAGAATGCTGTGAACTCCATAAGAAAGGGGAAACAGAGTTTAAACATTTTAAAGCAGAACGATTTAAACGCTCAGATATTTTTTTAAAAATATTTTTTCAGTATTATCTATCTCAGTGTTTCAAATGTAGTACTGTAGTACTGGGGTGTGTGAAACGGTTTTAAGTGACAGATTGTTTAATTACTGTAGTTACGTGTTTATGTTAATACCAGTTAGTTAAATATGTGTGTGTGTGTGTGTGTGTGTGTGTATATATATGCGTAGCACACCAAATATATGATTTTGCATTTATGATTGCTTAGAAGAAAGAAAACATGGAAGTTATATTTAAATTTGATTTTTAAAACATTAATTATAGATACTAGTTGGATATGGCAAATATATTAAATGTATAAATTGATGGGTAAAATGTTAGGAAACACTTCTGGTCCCCTAAGTTCTTCTTGTCTATAGCAGGCTGAGAATTTGTTTGGGTTGCCATGTGACGGTGCTGTCCAGCATGGTGGCATCCGGCAAAAGATTATAGTAAATTCCAACTGATGGCCCAGTGTTGCAAGGTTGGAAAAGGCTTGGTAACCAGCTTCTGTCATGGGGACTTGCTCTGTGGAGTTATTTGGAATGATTTATAGTGTACTCCACCTTCCCCACAGTATAAGTGTGTATCTTCCCATTGCCTCATTTTAGGCTCGATTCATTAGGACAAAAAAAAAAAATTCCTGCATCAGATTTCAGGGGCTAGGATATGATCTTTAATCATTTAGATCAAGTGCACTAGCTAGGGGCTCATGTGTCCTTGCATCCAGTGGCTTTCTGTACCAAATTGTTTATGTATGTGTGTTTGTGAGTTTTGTAGAAACAGGTTCTATAAATAACAGTAGGTTCTAAAGATTTTCCTGTTCCCCAAAAGATCAAGAACTACTAGACAGCACAGAAAACTTGTGAAACAGAAGATCTAGAGAGAGTGGGAATAATTACATTGTTCCCTGTAGAATACATAATTTTAAAAATCAAATGGATTTTAGGTTAATCATAAATTTGTATTGATAATTCCAACTTATAGTTTTACCTCACTAAACGTTCTTTTAACTGAAACCAATATCTTATAAACGTATCTCTCTTAAAAACAGCATTTGTCTAATATCTTCTAAACCATGACTATTTTTTTTTAAAGTATTGGGATACATATGTATAGCATAAAAATTTATCATTTTAACCATTTTAAATGTTCAGTGGAATTAAGTACGTTTGCACTGTCGTGCACCATCACCACTGTTCATCTCCAGAACTTTTTCATTATCCCAAAGTGAAACTGCACCCATTCAACACTAACTCCCCATTCCACCTTCCCCATTCCAGCACTGTTAATCTCTATTCTCCTTCTTGTCTCTATGAACTTGACGATTGTAGCTACTTCGTGTAAGTGGAATCATACAGTATTGGTCTTTTTGTGTCTAGCTAAACCATGATTATTTCAATTCTGTTATATTCAGCAGAGTTCATGGGTGACAAGAATTGTTCTCATTTCCTGTTTGTCTTTAGCATCCATGTATTACCTAATACATAATGGTTTTCAAAACGTATCTATGTAGAAAACAAACTAGTGGTTACCAAAGGAAAGAAGGAAGGTGGGGAGAGGCAAATTAGGAGTATGGGATTAAGAGATACAAACTAAGTTGTATAAAATAGATAAGAAACAGGATATTTACACCTGAAACTAATATAATATTGTAAATCAACTATACTTCAATAAAATAAAATTTTAAAAGAAAAAATGATAGCTATCTTGCTACATAGTAGGTTTCGTAGCGTAGATATTATTGGAACAAATTTTACATTCTCTGTAATAGTAAATTTTTATTATCTCCTTGTGTACTAATATTTCACTAAAACAATTTAGGAGTAAAAAACATATCTGGAAAAAGAACATCCATATAATTTAGTTCATAAGTTTTTAGACTCACCTTGTCTCTTGTGAATTTTGAGAATTCAAAAACTGTATGGTGTAGAGGTGGAGAGGACAGTCTTTGGATACAGACAGACACGAGTTCTAGTTCTAACAAGACCACTTAACTAGTTGTGTGACTTTGGACATATGTTTCCTTCTTGTGAACATTCGGTTACCTCATGCTAAAGATGAGCATGATGAATCTAACTCAGAAGTTGGTATGAGAATTAAGTGAGGTAATACCTCCATCTACTCAATAAGTGTTTATTAAATGCTTATTATAAGCCAGACAGTGCATTAAGTGCTGGCTGGTCTGTGATGAATAATACAGAAAAAGCCCGTGCCTTCATGGAGTTTGCAGTGTCTGGATATAGTAAATGCTCAAAAGTGTTAGTTGCAATTATTAATATCCCCCAGTGTTTGATCCCTAGTCTGAAAAAAAATAAACCTGCTTTATCATATCCCCATGTATGTTAGACAGTGTCAAGCATTTTATCCAGTCCTAAATACAGGACAAAGTCAGAATGCTAAAAATTCTCTCAAAGTTGATAATTGCCTTATTAACCAGACAAGAACTTTCTGGAATGGCAAATTTCGCTGAGTTGACATATTGAATAATAAGATGGTAAGAGAGCATCAGGATGAGCTTCTTTATTGAGAGGTTATGAAAAAATGTAATCCGGAGGCACTGGAGTGACCCAGAGAAGCGACTTTTCACTTAGAAGTGTTGGAAATTCTTTTGAGAAATTGGTTTATATCTGAGAACCTGAATGAGTCTAAAATGACCTTCGTCTTCTGAAAAGAACATGTGGAATAAGACTGCTGTTATTTCTTTGTCTTATTGAGATTCTTTTTTGCAAGAGGATGTGAGTATGTGAGTTTTCTATAATAACATCATACCTGATGTTGGATCATTAGGTAGTTATGGGATAATCTAGGGCTCAGGGAGAGATTTTTATGACAGGCTTTTTTTTTTTTTTTTTAACATCTTTATTGGAATATAATTGCTTTACAATAGTGTGTTAGTTTCTGCTTTATAACAAAGTGAATCAGCTATACATATACATATATGCCCTTATCTCCTCCCTCTTGCGTCTCCCTCCCACTCTCCCTATCCCTCCCCTCTAGGTGGTCACAGAGCACCGAGCTGATCTCCCTGTGCTATGCGGCTGCTTCCCACTAGCTATCTGTTTTACGTTTGGTAGTGTATATATGTCCATGCCACTCTCTCACTTCGTCCCAGCTTACCCTTCCACCTCCCCATGTCCTCAAGTACATTCTCTACATCTGCATCTTTATTCCTGTCCTGCCCCTAGGTTCTTCAGAACCATTTTTTCAAGCTTTATAATAGATTTGCAGTGTTTTTCAGGAAGAAAATCCCACTGAGGATAGAAAGTTCATATTTTTCTTTGACTGTTACATATCACAATAAAGATGATATTCTGCTGATATTTGAGATTCATGTTTTCTGCAAGAAGACTAAGTGTTTTGTTCTGTGTGATAGTGAAACTGTCTAGGAATGCTAAGGCAAAGGGAAAAATGACATTTAAGTAATATTTACAGAAATGGGGAGGAAAATTTAAGCCTGTGAGCCAGAAAGTAAACTGATAATTATTTATTTCCCTGTGTCTGTTCAGTTTTAAGTGGCTTTGGCACTGTTTATGAGATGATTTTTCTTTAGTTCATTATCTTTTGATTTGAATTAAAAAAACATCTTTAGATGCACTATGGATTATTTAAAATCCACAAACCTAATTCTTGGTGAAGAAACTATTGTTTGTTCTTTGCCAACCATAGTCCATCCTTCTGTGATGGTTAACATTATGTCGACTTGGCTAGGCCAAGGTACCCAGATACTTGGTCAAAACACTGGTCTGAATGTTACCGTAAAGCAATTTTTTAGGTGACGTTAACATTTAAATCAGTAGACTTTGAGTAAAGCAGATTAACTTTCCATAAATGTGGGTGGGCCTCATCCATTCAGTTGAAGGACTTAATAGGAAAAAAGATCCATCTCCCCAGAGGAAGAAGGAATTCTGCCAGCAGACTGCCTTTGGATTCCAGCAGTAACACTAACTCTTCCCTGGGTGTCCATCCTACCAGCTCACCCTGCAGATTTTGGACTTGTCAGCCTCCACAGTCACATGAGTCAGTTCCTTAAAATCTTTCTCTTCTATATATACATACGTCCTATTGTTTTCCTTCTTCTGGAGCACCCTGACTATACGCCTTGTATGCATGAATCTTTCTTGAAACAGAAATTTCTACCTAGGCATTCACCTTGGACAGTTGATTGGGAAGTGGTTTTGCCAGGTCTGTACAAGACACAGTTCAGGTACATTTGGAAGCCCGGCCGTGAAAAAAATAACAGAGAGATTTTAAAAATAGAACTATAGGGCTTCCCTGGTGGCACAGTGGTTGAGAGTCTGCCTGCCGATGCAGGGGACACGGGTTCATGCCCCGGCCCAGGAAGATCCCACATGCCGCTGAGCGGCTGGGCCCGTGAGCCATGGACGCTGAGCCTGCGTGTCCCGAGCCTGTGCTCCGCAACGGGAGAGGCCACAACAGTGAGACGCCCGCGTACTGCAAAAAAAAAAAAAAAAAAAAAAATAGAACTATATTATCTATCTAATTCTACACTGATGCTTCTGGTTTTACCTGTGTGTCTTTTAATAGTTTCATCTTCCCCATCCACACATCTTTCCTATTGTTGACATCAGATAACATAAAACATAGTCTAATAAAAATTTCTTTTTAGCAATCAGATGAAAACAGATACTATTTCAGTCTAATAAGGACAAATGCTAGCAATAAGTTAATCTCATTAAAATTCCAATTGTCTTTTAAAATCTCCAACATGAGGGCAGCTAATGGGTTACAAAATAGCAGAAGATTCTACGACAGAAAAGAGATTATGACTCCCATAAAAATTAATTAAAAAGATTCTGAGGGCTTAAGATAGCTGATTCCTCAAAAAAAATTTTTTTGTTGGCTAATGAGGACAGCCATTTGAATGGAGGTTGGGTATAAACTGAAAGAGCTAAAGAAACCATACTGGATTGCTATCACTCTGGAGACAGAATTTAGAGTATTAGAATTGAACCTTAAGTAAAGAAGTGAAGTAAAGATTACCCCCCCGGATTCCAGTTGGTCATGATGAAATAATAAAATATCTGGCTATTATAGACTGTATTACTTATCCCTTTCATGACAGTCCCTTTCATGCCCAGTTGGAAACATGGAACACAAAATATAGGCAGGATACTAAAGACATGATGGTAAAGAAATCAGTCTTGGCTTTCAAGGTTTTTAAAAACTTGTGACATCCTTCTATTTATTGCAACTCTTTGCATCCATCCCCTTTTTCAGTGCATTAGCTCGTTGCAGTCAAGGGACAATGAATTTATGTATGTTTAGATGCTTCACAAAGTTAAGCATAGATACAAACATACGCACTCACACAGCTGTTTCAATTTGCTATTGCCACAAAATACTGCTTAGCAAATCTACTCATGCTCATTAGCTTAAAGAAATAAGCATGTATTAAATCTCATGCATCTCTGAATTGCCTGTGGATCAGCTGGTCTGGAGGCTGGGCAGGATATAGCTCTCCTGATCTGTGCTGGGCTTGGCTGGGTGGTTTGGTTCTCATTTATGTGTTTTCTCTTACTGCCAGAGAGAGAGCTTGGCATGTTCTCATCACAGAGGCAGAGGTACAGGAGGTCAAGCCCAATCACACAGGCATTTCAAGCCTCAACTCTGTCACATGTACGAAATTCACATTGGTCATATAGCAAGTCGCCAAGCTGTATCCAGGGACAAGTGGAAGAAGAGATACTGCAAAGTCACCTGACAAGTTTGGATGTATAATTCCATTGCTGGGGGAGGGGGAGTGAAGCATTGAAAGAGTCTACCACAGACACAGTTAAGGAATTCTAAGTGTACGCATGTTTCTCCAAACTATATCTATGTTTATGGATTCTCAAGAATAACTTACAAAAGTGAGAGTTTTGGTCTTTGTTATTACATTGAATATGCTGATATGCAGAGTTTCAAAGGCATCTCTAAGGTAAGAACTTTTAGCGTATTTTAGTGAAAAAGAAAAGCAGTACACGTACTTCACGAAAGGTGGAACAACTTTTATAGGAATGCTGTAAATCAGAGCTATGTGGAGTGACAAAATTGTTCATATGCCCCTCCTAGGATGGATTAGGGTTTTCTTTGGTGTAAAACTTCTTATACAGATCAAGAGAGAAGCTGTCCTCACAGCTCTTCGTGAAAATATACTAAAGAAAATTCACTTCTTTATGCCCAGTAACTTGATTTTATACCTCACTTTGTGGACTACACATCACGCAAGAGCAGCCATTACGACTTAGGAAAGCAAAAAGCCTAAAACATTTTTGTGTTAAAAAGTGTCATCTGAGGGCTTCCCTGGTGGCGCAGTGGTTAAGAATCTACCTGCCAATGCAGGGGACATGGGTTCGAGCCCTGGTCCGGAAAGATCCCACATGCCGTGGAGCAGCTAAGCCCGTGCGCCACAGCTACTGAGCCTGAGTGCTACAAGTACTGAAGCCCACGCGCCTAGAGCCCGTGCTCTGCAACAAGAGAAGCCACCGCAATGAGAAGCCCGCGCACCACAACGAAGAGTAGCCCCCGCTCGCTGCAAGTAGAGAAAGTTTGCGCACAGCAACAAAGACCCAGTGCAGCCAAAAATAAATAAATAAAATAAAATAAAATTATTTTTAAAAAAAGTCTTATCTGAGAGTAACTTTTGATTCCTAAAAGAAAAATAAACTTGTTTTATTTTGGTCACATAGTAGCATCTTACACACATTACGATCTTTCACAAAGTAGAGTTGACCCTTAAACAACATAGGGGTTAGGAGCTCCTGCCCTCTGTGCCATTGAAAATCCATGTATAACTTAGTCAACCGTCTGTATATGTGGCTCCTCAGTGTCCATGGTTCTGCATCCACAGACTCAACCAACTACAGATCATGTAGTACTGTAGTATTTACTATTTTTAAAAATCTGCATATAAATGGACCTGTGCAGTTGAAAACCATATTGTTCAAGGTTCAACTATATTTTCACACATGTCTGGTTGGATATGTATATAATATCATTTATATAGACAGAGATTTGTATCCTCATTTACCATATGAAGAAATTAAAGCTCAAGTCAACAAAATTAAGCCTTGATTGTAGCCTATGTAATAGTGAAGGATGCATCTGACAGCAAATAAAAGATAATCCAATTCAAATTGGCTTAATCCTTTTTTAGGATTAGGTATTCTAATCTACCTCTAGCTCAGATGTAGATTAGGATAATCCCTGGTTTAATAAGAGTTTGACTTGTCTGTGATTGCTCTAGGTCTGTCTTTCTCCATATACTGATTTTATATTTTGACCGTATTCACAAGATGGCCACTAGCAGAACTGAGGGCAAGTGCTTTCTGATTTACATCCACTGACTAAGTACTGAGCTTTCCACTCAGTGAACCATCCTGAAGGAGTCTCGCAGGCCCTGGAATACTGTGTGGTGATTGGTCGGTGCCTAGATTACACAAACCAATCCCTGTACCGTGAGTTGGACATTTTGTCCCAAACTCATGGAGCTCGCTGTAGCCGAGATTTATCCCCATTACTGGAGAAGAAGATACTTACCCAAAATTGAACAAATGGATCATACCAAAGAAATCTGGGGATTTAACCAAAGATGAGGGTGTAGAGGTTTAAAGCTAATAAATAGCATATATAAGATTAAAATCTGTCCCCCACACTCCTTTAGTGACCTTTTCACTGTTAAATAACCTATCTTTCATTGTTTAATACACATTTTGAAATGGTTTGTGTTACTAATATTTACCTATTTTCTCCATTATGTGAATAATAAGAAAGAGCACATGTCTGATTATAACAAGCTGGTAAGTCAGGTAATAATCTATTTCTTGAGCCTCTGTTGAGATTTTCTGTGAAATAGCAGTTAAGGCAAAAGCTTTGCTACTTCTGAGACGTGGTATTTCAATGTATATCATACATTCTGATGTTATTGTTCAGTTGTCATCTTTTACTAATAAAACACTTCAGAGCAAATGACCATTAATGTGATTGATTCATGTAGACAAGTTCTTATACCTTTAATGGCAGCCTGACTTGGAAGGCATATCAAGTCATACATTACAGAGCCATTTGCTCTGAAGATTGTTCTTCCATGTCAGCAAATGCACATTTTGTTGGGAATAAATCACCAGAATGTTTGTGGCTACATATATGTTATATATGAAACATTGTTAATGGCTTACTCTCTTTGCGCCAATATGGTTTTATGCTGGACTGTTTAAGGACAGTTTCCAGTCCAAAGTCTTTGGCCATTTTTCAGAGGCTCCATTAAATTTTCCAGGCTATTTTGCTCTGAAGATTGTTCTTCCATGTCAGCAAATGCACATTGTGTTGGGAATAAATCACCAGAATGTTTGTGGCTACATATATGTTATATATAAACATTGTTAATGGCTTACTATCTTTGCGCCAATATGGTTTTATGCTGGACAATTTAAGGACAGTTTCCAGTCCAAAGTCTTTGGCCATTTTTCAGAGGCTCCATTAAATTTTCCAGGCTACTTAGAATACCACTTAGTAAATTGCTGCCTCAGGGCACTAGATAATGATTTTATGGTTTAAAGAGTTAATATACTTAAATTGCCTGACTTAAGTAAAATGCCTCATTACATCACACACACACACACACACACACACACACACACACACACACACACACACACACACACTATAACTTTGGCCACTAAATTTTACTGCTGGTGTTCCCAAGATGTGTTAGAGTAATAATAGTGCAGTTTTCAATATTAAAGACACTCCAGAGACCATGTCGTCAAACTTCCTCATTCTAAAGAGGAGATAACGGAGTCGCTGGATTTTTCTGTCTGTTCGCTACTCAGTACTTTAGAAGGCTACAGCTCTCCGAACTCCGAAACTTGCATAATTTGAGGAGTAATTATTTCTTTCTTTTCACAGAGAATAAAATATTCCCAAATTATGTTTGAGGATGAAAGAATAATGAGCCACCAGCCAAGGAAAGCTGTCTAAAATCGATCATTGTGGGGAAAGGGTAACAGCATTTCACAGATCTCTATAATTTTTTTAAAATCTTATTTAATTTCCCAATAAAAGGTGTGGTTATCGCACCTGCTATAGTTCTCAAGGCTAAAAAGATCCGAATAGCTTCAAAAGAAAATCCATAAAGAGGTGAGTTCGTCGGACTGTAGTTGGGCTGATTGAGTTTAGGTTTACTATTCCTCCTTAGCTCTAGCATCCCCCTCTGCTGTTTCTAGGCATTGTCCTTTCCTTTTGCAGATTTGACCTTCTCTTTTGACCTTAACTTCTTAATGTCCCTTCATTTTCTCAATGCTTCATTTTTCATGCGTTCAAAACTGGAGTCTTTGAAATAAGGACACCTGTCATACTGTCAGTTCATAGTAAAATCAGCACCATAACCCAGACGTCACACTTCTCTGTCTGGTTGCAGTCCGTTTGTATAACGAGATTTAAAACAATAATGTTAGTGTTGTTGCTGTGAGTCTCAGAATGCAATTTTTTCAGCTTCTCCCATTCTACACGCTCCCTTTCTTTCTAACTTTTAACATTCTTGCTCTCTTATCCCTAAAAATATATAAATAAAAATATATAAAACCTTTCTTCCCCACATACCTATCTAGCTACCTCCCTTTTGACTCCATGTTCCACGTTCTTTAAGAATTAATCAATGTTCTCTGCCTTTATTACAATTAATTTCCACCCTGACCAACCCACTAAAACTGGCCTCATTGAGTTAATAATGATCTTTTATTCCTCAGATCAAATGGATACTTAAGTTATTCCATCTCTAGAGCAATGACTTCTTTCTGAAACTCTTTCACTGTTAGAAAGAAAACGTTTGCTTGGTCTCTCTCCCACCTCTTAGGCCGAACTTCTTTCACTTCCTTATCCCCTGCCATGCTTACCCTATAAATTTTTTTCGTATCTCACAAGTCAATTACTGATATGTTTCACTTTCTCAGTTTCTAATAATCGGATTAATTTGTTCAGCTCTTTTACAAAGGAAGACTTTTGTATAGGTGTTAGTGAAGCCCGGATCACTAACTTTTTGTCTTTGTGAATACACACACATATACGTGTATATATATATATGTTTATGTATATACATACATACATAAATACACACATACATAAATAGATACACATATATATATATACATGAAATCTTTGCCAGTGATGCTATGTTTACACAAGATTGAAAAGAATAGCTTTAGAATAATACTTCTCAAAGGCTCCTTGGCTATACATAATTAGGATCTTAGCTTATTATCTGGGAATCTGCATTTTTAAACAACTACAAGGTGGTTTTATGTGAATTCATGCTAAAGAATCAATTCCTTTGCCAAGGTCCAGGCCGATCACAAAACAGGCTATTACATGTTACTAGTTGGCTACTCTATGTTGCATCTATTGAAGAGCTGCCATTTCCCCTCTGTCAATACAGTAGAGCTGTTGGCAGGAGGTAGCAGAAAATTATAATGTGTAGGCTTTTAAGGCCACGAGTTTGGACACTGGGCCTCTGGGCTGCATGTTTTCCTGAGACCATACTGAAAATTTTTTGGCATCACCCAGACTCACACCCTCTTATTGCTAATGGTAGTGCTTGCTTTAGGTGGTCACAAGATTGATCGCAGTCTCAAGGATCAATGTAAGATTTGAAGGTAAGGACTTCCTTATGTGGAGACGGACATTTTCTGGTCTGAAGGCACATCACTTATCAACCTAAGGTGATTTTTTTTCCTCAGCCCTTTCCCTTCTTCTATCAATACTTGTCCCTATTTTAACTTTCTTGATTTGTACACTTGATTGCTGTTTAATTCCTTCGTTGCAGCCCTTGGGGCTTCTGGGAACTTGTGCACATCAGTGCATGATTGTAGTGTGGTAGCATGAAAGGGACCCTTGACAAGGAAGCTGGGTACCTTCTTTTCCAGCTCTGATTCTGATACCAACAAGCCATACCTGTCTATGTTGGCATTTCACCCTTTTTTTAAATGGAGAACGTTACAGCACATTAATCCTGAGCTCTTTTGAAGTGTTCTGAGGTCTTACTGAGCTCTGAGGAAAGGAGTCGAGTTATGAATGTGGGAATGGCATCTGGCAGTAGGTGTGCTAGTCCTTTTCCATATGTGACCTGAGGTTTTTAATTGTATAGTATGAACAACTTGTGTACGTGTGTGTGTGTGTGTTTGTAAATAGTATAAACAATTGTATAGTATAAACAAATGTTAAGCATATATTTGTATGTACGTGTATGGGTATTTATATACTATCAGTAGTAGAAAGTATTGATGGGAAAAGGTCAACCTGTTCTAATAAAAATATTTGAAATGAATTTGAAGAAATAGACCCACATAGACACATATGTATATACATGTACATATATGTTTAGGTGTGTGTACCTATACACAAGCATTGGACTTTTCTTTTAGATAATGACCGTTTTGAGTGGGAAGCTGAAAATATAAGAAGTTCGTTACGGGACAGTTCATCTGGCCACACCGTGTGAGACAGATTTGAGGGATAAAGATTTGAGACTGAGACAGCCATTCGGAGACTCTTAAAATAGCTCAGAAAGAAAGAACGAGCGTCTCAACAGGGTAGTAGCCCTGGGAATGAAGAGGAAGAAATGGATAGGACAGAGTGTGAATCAAAGTGGTGGTTCATATAGTCAACTTCTCTGAACAGTTTCTGAATCAGAGTTACCTTAGGGAAACACCAAAACATTATTCTTAAGCACTCATACACCTTCTCAGTATGAGAAATAAACAGGTTCTTTTGTAGGTGCTGAAAGACTTTAATTAAACTCAATCAACTTAAAAAAGAAGTAAAAGTTGAGGAGGTGACTTAATTGGGCCATGGGAGGGCTCTCCCTTTCAGGTCAGAACTTCCCATTTAAAGGACATCACTCCCAATGGCAATGTCTGTACTACATTTGGAGATATGACTCTTTGAACGATTCCACTAATTCCACTAATTGGCTGCCGCCACCTGCATTAATGGATATACTGCAGTATTTTCCCTGCGAGTCCCAGACATATGTGGCCACATTGCACAAGGTGCACAAATTGCCCGCAAAGCCAGTGAAACTTACAGCTCCTGTCAAGGTGGTGGCTGGATTATTATGATTACTGATCCACTTGGCTACATCTTGTCACTATGTCACAGCTGGCTTGCAGTCCTAGGGAAGAGCTATTACATATGCTGAATCTTGAAAGCTAAGGGGGAAAAGTGAAGGGGGGAAAAAGAAACAGTAGTAACCACCTGATACCCTGCTGTGCTTTGGTTTAGGGTGCTGGTGAGAAAGTCGAATTCATAGTCTGGTGGAGAGACTGTTGGTGTTAGAGAAAAAATTTTATTTAAATTTTAATGAACGGTGGACAAGTGCTTTAGATTATGTGAACATTCAATTTATAAGTTAATTTTGGAGTGCCTACCCCAGAAATCACATAATCTAAAATCACTCTTATTAATAAGAGTTTGGCTGTGACTGAATTCACACTTAAAGGAGAGATGTTACTCTAAATTTAGCCTCATTTTTGGATCATGAAAATTGTTAGATTGGGTGATACACACCATGGTGCCCAGTAGTGCTTAATTAACTTAATGGGCCACGACTTCATTTTGCACGATCTTTATGGGATTTGTGCAGCTATTGGCAGTGGAACTAGCAGGAACTAGCAGCCAGGACGCTGCCACCAGGGGGCGCTGAAGTACTTCCTTTCTCTACAAGCCACTCAAGCAAATCAGAACTCATTGATGTCTGGAAGAAGCATAAGAGTAGACGCTGATATCCTGAGGCGGACATTAAACTTCTTTAAATGCGTTAGAAACATATACTGGTCCTAATGATGAGATTTAGTGAACCAGACCACACAATACACACACATAAAGGGGACAAGTGTTTTCAAATGACAGTGATTATATATCAAAATATTGTTGAGTGCTTATCTGATGTAAGAAACAGAGTTCATTAACGCGTTTTATTATCTCAAGTCACACATTATCTCATGTTAAGTATCTCGATTCTCACAACATTATTATGAAGTAGGTATTACTGTTATCATTTCTTTTGTAGAAGAGGAGATGGCAACTCTGAGAGGTTAATATACGTTACAGGATTGGTTAGTCGCAGAGCTGCTATTGTAATGCAACCATCTACTCAGAAGCCTCAATTTTTAACCAGTGTGTCCATTTGCCTCTGAAATCAGCACCCTTAGAATTGACTGAAGTCCAGATGTTTGTCAAAATTTTGAACAAATGGTATTAAAATATAGGCGAAATTTAAAAGTTTTAGTTGACACTAAAGTCGTATTGAATTTCCTTCCTGGTAAAAGAAAGTGACAAAAGAGGATGGACAATTACATTTGGTAATAAACGCAGAAACACTATAATAGTAATATAATACACTCGAGCTGCCTTTGTGAATTAATTTTAAAATGGTTGCATGCCTGGAATCGCTTAATAGGAACTTCCCAGTAGAAGAATCTCTGACTTAGCCTTTCTTGTTAATAGGATTTTCACTTTTTTTTTTTCCTCTCAAACTCTGAACAACAGACAGCATTGTATAAAACTTGTCCCAATAGAGGCTCCGAATCAGCAGAGGATGGAATATGCGCACTCTTATTCAGAGGCCCATTTCCTTTGTTTTGTAAAAACCAGTTGGGAAGAAGGTTAATCAGAGATTTAATTCAGCCCAGGGAAGAGTTCCTTCCCCATTCTGGCAATGGCCTTAATCTTAATTACTTGATTTACCCCAAGGAAGAGTCAGATTAATGTACCTGTTAGAACACCACCCAGTTTGTCTAATTAATGTAAATTGTAAAATGTTCAGGAGGTGTTAGGAAGCAGAATGTGGTTTGTTTCTCTAATTTGAAATCACTCTAATTAGGATGTGTTCTTGAAGAGAGGGTTCCTCGTGTACCACCTCCAGGAAAATCAGGAAGATTTCTAAGAAACAGCAGAAAGGGTTGGGCTGAAGTTACATTGGAGATGCATTGTTTTTCTGAACAAAGACATGAAATAATGGAATCCATGAGTGAACGTGTGTTGGTCTCAGATCGGATCAACTCCTTTAAATTGTCTAAGGCTGAGAAGACACAGTTAGAAGTGCAATTCAGGCTTTGAGAACACTATCCTCAATCTCTGACCATTAGCACAGCACTCTCTTCTCATCACCATCCCCGCCACCGCTACAGCCACCACCACCATCGTCATCCAAAGTGGTTATACACCTGTTTGTTTAAGGGGCTATAAAAATAAAAAAATAAACATTGTCCCTTTCACCTGGGGGTTTACTATCTAACCGAAAAGATAAAGAGAAGTATTCTTTTTAATTCATAGTTTGAAAAATCTGGGTTTTATTAGTGTCTCGTATAATATTGGATAAGGTGGTACATACAGAAATACTAGTGGAGGGGGAAAAAAAAAGCCTCCGAATAATTTTAGTCATTTATTGAGCATATATTTATTGGGCATCTGCTATGTACTAAAACACCTTGCTTGGTGGAAAGGACACCAGAATGAATGAGACCTATGACCTCCAAGAACGTTGCATCTAATGGATGAGATAGGATAGGAATCAGGAAAGAGTAACACCTGGGAAACATTATGCTGGGGTTAAGCATGGGTAGCCATGGGAACGTATGAGAGGTCCCCCACTCTATTTTCTAGAAGTGTTTGTGAGAGAATATCCCAGGAGGAGGTCAACAGGAAGAGTTAAGTGGGCAAGGGGTAAATGAGAGCATTTCAGTCTGCAAAGATCAAGAGGTAAGAGAGTACAGATATCACCCGGGAGTCAAGAGTGAGCTTTACGCGGTTAGAGTTAAGAGAGTGGAGTGAGAGATGGTAAGAAATGAAGCTGGGAAGGTAAGCAGGGGCTGACTCCTAAAAAGCCTTCTTTTGCTGTGGGAAGTTTAGGCTTAACCTCGTAAGTGTTAAGAAGACATGAGAGCGTTTAAACAAAACACTTTTGAACTTGAGAAACATCACTGTAGATGTTGTGCGAAGAAGGGATGGCTAAGAATTAAGAAAGGAATCAAGTGAATTCGGTGGCAGGCTCTCAGAACTTTGGGGTAGAGATAGTAGGTAGTATTCTGACTGGGGTGGCAATAGTGGGGCTGACAGAGTCGGATGGTATCGAGATATTCCAGAAAGAATCTTAACTGGATTAATGATTGGATACAGGGGGGTAGGGGAGGTACAGGATAGGATTCCTTTCAGACCTAATACAGATCTTCCTCGACTTATGATGGAGTTAAGTCCTGATAAACCCATTGTATGTTGTTAATATCATAAATCGAAAACGCATTTAATACACCTAACCTACAGAACATCATAGCTTAGCATAACCTGTCTTAAATGTGTTCTGCACACTTTCAGTAGCCTACATTGGGCAAAGTCATCTAACACAAGGCTTATTTTATAATAGTGTTGAATATCTCCTGTAATTTATAGACTCCTGGCCTGAAGGTGAGGAACAGAATGGTTATATGGTACAGAATGGCTGTGAATGGATCTGTTGCTTACTGCTGTGACCACCTGGTTGAATGGGAGCTGCAGCTCACTGTCCAGCATCTGGAGAAAGTATCGTACCGCATATGGCTAGCCCAGGAGAAGACCAAAATTCAAAATGTGAAGTAAGGTTTCTACTCAACGTGTCTCGCTTTTGGACCATCGTAGTCAAAAAAATGCAAGTCAGGGACTCTGTTTTATAATTTGTTAGACAGACTTGTGGTTTGGAATACACAATTTCAAAGAAAAGTAATATGGCAGCATAAAGATGCTGGTAAGAAAACTGGGAATTTTAGAAGTGCTGGAGGCAACCGAAATTGTATCAGTACATTGCTAATTCTCTTATCTGCGTTTGACTTCTTCAACTTTAAAAACTGAACATACTTGACAATCAGTAGGTGAGCAAAAATTAACTAGGAGGTTTCTAAATGGTTGAACTTTGTTTCATGTACTCGGGGAAATTCTCATCTCTGCTTACATACTTAGTAGGTCTGCTGGCTTCTGAGATATAGTTATGATATCATTACTTAGCTGGTTTTCCAGCTCACAGGAAATTAGAAGCCCCCAAAATAAGGAGGCTACTAGGAAGCTGGCACACTGACAGCAGGCACAAGAAATGATGGTGAATATTTATTCTTTGGGGAAGTCTTTTTTGAGCACTTCCTAGGTGCCTAGCACTGATGATATTCTCCTTCTGGGGAATCAGCCGTTGGGGATTCGGCTGACAAAGGAGGGAAAGGAAAACCATATAATACAGGTGCAAGAACACAAAAGAGCATCACAGACTGGAGTAATGTAGCATGGTTTTTCGTAATCCCATATTTTACAACCCGTGCAGTCAACCAGCAATGTTGTTAGTGACAGCAAGTCTTTTAAGAATAGAAAGAGGTACACTAGACTTCACTGCATAAAAAGAAGGGAGCATAAAATATTTCTAAAGCGTTGCATCAAAAATGGCTGATCTTTAAATTGGTGAAATCTAGATAACGTAAGCTTTTTTTATTTTTCCTTAAACTTTTTTTTAGGTAAGGAGGAGTAACTCTACTAATTTTATGTGAGAAAACAGCAGTGTATATTTTTCTTCCTCTTTTTTTTTTTTGCGGTACGCGGGCCTCTCCCTTTTGTGGCCTCTCCCGTTGCTCCGGACGCGCAGGCTCAGCGGCCACGGCTCACGGGCCCAGCCGCTCCGCGGCACGTGGGATCCTCCCGGACCGGGGCCCGAACCCGCGTCCCCTGCATCGGCAGGCGGACTCTCAACCACTGCGCCACCAGGGAAGCCCTTCTTCTTTTTCCTCTTTTTTAATCTAAAAGTACACCTCAGCCATACACAGTCTCAGTTGTAACAAGATTCATTTTTATGGAGTCGAGGAATGTTGAAGAGCACTTTTCAGCTCACTTTCTTGAAAACTGCCTGGGATACGTGGGTAGTTTTGGCTGGTCGAATTTATGGAAGGAAAGAAGGGGGAGCTGTCTTGCCATGGAAACTCCACTGGCCCATAGAACTTCTGATAAGAAATAGTAGAATTTCCCGAGAAGATTCTAACTTCTCCCATTTGATGGCCAAAGTCCTCCCTCTCCCTCGAAAATATGGATCTACTTTCTGCCTTGATTTCTTCACTTTTCATTTGCTCTTAACCTTTCATAAGCTGGTTCTAGCACCCGTACCACTCTGTGACAGCTCTCTCTAAAGTCTCAGGTGATTCCTTTATAGTTAAGACAATAGAATCTGGCCTTTTGGCAGCATCTGGCACCCTTTCCATCACTTTTTCTTGAAACACTCATAACTGCCTACTTTTTTCTCCTAATATGTGTCATAGCTTGAAGTACCTATTTGTGTGATAATGTGATTAGGTCTGTCTCCTCTATGAGACAGTAAGTTTGGTAAGAGAAGGGTCCTTGTCTATTTTGCCTGTCAGTGTATTATTAGCACCTAGTGGATGCCACAGAGAAACTTCAATAAATATTTATTGACAACATGAATAAATAAAAGGCTAACTTTAGGCCAGTTTTAGGAATATGGGACTGGAGAAAAGAAAAATTTCTACTCTCCTAAAATTTGAAGTTAGTGTTCCTTTGCTAGTTTAGTTGTACAAGTTTGATAACTCAGTAGAACCTGTCCAATAGTCACTTTAAGATCATGTAATTCTATTAACACTTACCTCAAGACAAGAGGCAGGCACAGTGATTTCAATGGCTCAATTATAATCAGTGATAATAGTCAAAATATTTTAAAATGGTACAGCATTTCCTGATGAATCAGAACAGTTACTTGACTATAAACACTTTGGCCCTCGTGCTAGTATCAGCTGAGTACCCAGTATGGACTGATTTGCATCCCCACAAAATTCGTATGTTGAAGCCCTAACCCAAGTTTTGACTATATTAGGAGATGGGGCCTTTTAGGGGGTAATTAACATGGTCATAAGGGTGGGGCCCAAATCTGTTAGGATTGGTGGCTTCATAAGAAAAGGAAGAGAGATACCTTTGAATCTTTCTCCCTCTCCCCACCTTTGCTCAGAGGAAACCATCTTCAAGCCAGGAATAGAGCCCTTACCAGAAACCAAACCCTGCAGAACCTTGATCTTGGACTTTCCACACTCTGGAACCGCGAGAACATAAATTTCTGACATTTAAGCCGCCCAATCTATGGTGTTATGTTATGGCAGCCCTAGCAGACAAACATGCAGCTCTGATTAATAGGAACAATCTTGCTGCCAAGAATCTGGTACACTTGGTACACAGAGATTGGCCTTGAGCTTATCTTTAAAAGCTTCTGTATAGCTTCTACAGCTTTTTGTAATACACCTTAAAACTTAAAAGTCCATTGATAGGAATACTCGTCTGGACACCCCATGCCAGTTCTCACAGTAGTAATAAATTACTTTTTGCAGTATGTGTATCCTAGAAAAACACATGTGGTTAACTTTATAAAGAGAAGTATCACTTATTACAGGAATTTACTATTTCCAGAAATTGTACAGTATGCCACTTACCATAATGAAGTTTTTAAAGGATAATTTTGTAAGATGTTCCAAAAGTGTTTTTTTTTTAAAAAAAATCTCTTGAGAGAGCGAGTGTGGAAAATGAAGCTTTGTTAGAACAGAGTTCAGTGTGATTATTTCATTGCTGGACCTTGTAGACACTTCCACATGCCAGTGTGTTGAATGAATTGATCAATAATGTTCATCAGGCTTCTCAAGAGGTAGACACAAATGCAGCATTTTCCAAGGCCATCTGACAAAAGGATCCTTAGTTCATTTAGTACAAATTAAAAACCCATGGAACCGGTACCTGCAGGACACATAGCTTCTCAGTAAATCCTGTTTTAAAATGAAGAACTCTTTTGCAAAGAAAAGAATCACTGTATCAGTAGATTTCAGATCAGGAAAAAGAAAAACAGAATATTTTCTAATTGTTTCGAACAGAACAGAATTTCACGCCTGGCATTAGGTGGGAGAAATACTGCTGCTAAATCATTAGGTCACGACCTGTAAACTGCATTAATGGCAGAAAGGTGCCACTGCCAATGGGATATCAAATAAAGTTATAGGAAACGATTAAGAAATCACAGTGCTCCTCCGCCGCAAAGATGAGAACGTGCCATCCAGCCATGCCCCACGGATGCTCATGTCTGCTGAAATCAACACATCAGCCTCCAGTGCTGGAGAAAGGTGGCCCACTCTCTGTCTCACATCTTCCTCAGCCTGCACAAGCGCATCTCATTGGCACACGCAGATTGAATCCAGAGCCCTAGAGACACAGGAGTCTGTAAAAGGTAATACCCAGGCTTCGACCTCGGAGATACAGACCTGTGAATCATACACTCTGGATTTCTACTTCTCTTGTCAGTAAAATATACTGTAAACAGGTTTTCTGAGATTTAAGTCCTGTTTGCAATCCCCTTTTTTCTAATTCCTTCAGGGAAAATAGAGAACAAATCTCTTTAACACTCTTTTACCTGCTTGAAGAATCATAGGCACATAGTAGGGGCTTCAGAAGTATGTGTTGCGGGAATAAATGAATAAAAGACACCTACGTTTTTATGTAATTGAGGAAAGAGGAAAATACAGTGAGATGAAAAGATTGTTAATAAATGAAATGCTTCTCATGTGGAATCCACGGGTAATAGGGAGGGTCACGTTTGCTTTATGAATTAACTTCATTTAATAATGACCTATTTCGGTTATCTTAAGCTTATCTACACAGTAAAATTGAATTCAGCTATATTTACTACAAGTTACTCATGAAAAGAGAAAAGCACGTGTATTGAATATGAAGACATGAAAGATAAGATCGAAAGAGCAACAATCATTATGAATCTCCTGCGTTTTACCCTTTCTTGCCTCTTTGCCGCAGTGGTCAGAGACTCTCAAAGGACCTGACACACTTCTCTTCAGTGTAGACGTGGCTTACAGTTGATGGAGTATCAGTGCTTCCTCCTGAAACATGGCTCGGATATACAGGTTCTCATCTGTCTTTCTATGAGAAAGCCAGAGTTTAAAGTTGGGGCTTGGACTTGCCAGTCCAGTGGTGAAGACTGCACACTTCTACCACATGGGGCATGGGTTCAGTCCCTGGTCAGGGAGCTGAGATCCCTCATGCCACGCGGTGCAGCCAAATAAAAAAAGTTGGGGCTTAAGGTACCATGTAAATAGTACCAGTGCCAACGTGTGTGTGTGTGTGTGTGTGTGTGTGTGTGTGTGTGTGTGTGTGTG
>NC_041231.1:19417513-19460018 GCF_002837175.3 Physeter macrocephalus
GTGTGTGTGTGTGTGTGTGTGTGTGTGTGTGTGTGTATATGTATGTATGTATTAGGGAGGAAGAGTTTCTCTCTCAATATACTATTTTATTGTAATATCCAGGCAAAAGAGGGGAGATTCTAAGTAGCTCAGATATTTTTTCTTACTTAGGTGGATATTCTAAGAAATCAGAACATTCTTCTGAGTGGATCCTATTAAGCAGCATAAATGTACATTTTGATTTTTTATTTTTGAAGAAAAAATTGACACTGTACCTAAACTCTGGATGGTAGTATGGCGTTGGTTTCTCCCCTTCACCCCTTGCTCTTTCCCTGTCTCCCTCTCTCCAAGAAAAGTTAAGAACACAGGGAGATAATAGACACCAAACCTAATAATAAGATCAGACACCAGACATCATATTTTCAGACACCAAATCTGATAATACTCGCCAAATATTCAGTCACTCTGTCATTATCTAGTTTCTCTTACAGGTGGGTTTGAAACGTGAGTAGTTCTATAAACAATACTGACATCAACCTCATGGCCTGGGGTGATGCATTTCCTGTATGTCCTTCCCTCACCATCTCTGTCCCTCTGTTGTTGTCACCTTGGAGCCACACGTTCCACCAGATGCCCGACTCCACATCAGACCTGGTGAGAAAAAAACAAAACAAACACACACACACACACACACACAATACTGGGTTATACCTCTAAGATTTCAGGATTTGTCTCTTTTAGGAGCTAGTATTTGCAACCCTGGCAAATGGGAGGAGGGCATCTTTTGTACTAAAAGTCCCATAGGCTGAAATTCATGTTGCCTTTTTCATTGCAAGCCCCTGGTGAGATCAACAGAAGTGGAATTTAAGAAACCTTCACTACAAAATAGATAGCTAGTGGGAAGCAGCCGCATAGCACAGGGAGATAAGCTCGGTGCTTTGTATCCAGCTAGAGGGGTGGGATAGGGAGGGTGGGAGGGAGACGCAAGAGGGAAGAGGGATGGGGATATATGTATATGTATAGCTGATTCACTTTGTTATACAGCAGAAACTAACACCATTGTAAAGCAATTATACAATAAAAATGTTAAAAAAAAAAAAAAAAAACCTTTACTACTATATCCTGGGAATTGTATGCAGTACTCCATGTGTGTGTGCTTTTCTTTTCCCTGGAAAGAGGGTAGGTAACTTATATTGGAGCCTCCAAAAGGTCTAGAGCCCAAAGAAGGCCAGGGACTACCAGATGAAAAGTTGTCTTTAGTTGAGGGAATTTGGTGCTTCTGTGAAATTCTCAAATCATGGAAGCCATTACCAAAAGGAAAGAAGTCTGCTTAAATCTGAGCAATCTTCTTTAGGCTGTTGCCTTTCAAGGACTCAGAAGCCTGGCATTTTGGCTCGGGTTTGCAAGAAGCAGGTGTGTGGCAGGTGATGGGAGCTCTTGTGATTAGGAAGAATAGTCTGGAGCCAAGAGTCTTGTTCAATAATGTAACACAAAGGGATTAAAAGAAAAGAGGCAAGCAAGCGCTGAGCAGTTAGTCTTTGTGGTTGGAAGTCTTTTGTCTTCCTCTAATCTCCTTAAATGTGATTGCTGTGATGGCGTAGGCTCTTACATTTAATAGTCTCTCAAGTTGCTTTGGGGATGAAACGTTTTACACTTACATAAAACATATTTTATACCAGAACACAGATGCTACAGTCAGTACTCCCTCGCTCCAAGAGAGCATTTCACAAAGGGTCCCCAAAGATTTTGGGACTGCATTTATCATATATAAAAGAAAGATTACAATAATACTAAACTCCAAGATTAACGTAACAGAAATAGAAGCACGGAAGATGGGGTTATTTATTACTTTCCCTCTTGGGGAGTATCAGCCAAAACTTTTTAAAAATGCACTTAACAATGGCAAGGATAACTGTTCCAGGTACATAGATTTTCAGTAACTGCTCAAGTTGTCAATACATTGCACTCACTGCTCAGTAGGTGCACCTAAATTGTGTATTTTGTTAATGAAGAATTGTCAAGAAGTATTGGCTTCATTTAGAAAGCAATAGTCTTCTCAGTAGCCTTGGTCTCATTTTAGGAAATCCACAGGGGATACATAATGTAAGAGTTCAGAGCGCAAAGTGTCGTATCATTATTCCCCAAATCTTTGCAAGTGTCCCCCAAAGCAGAAAAGATTAAATTATAAGGTTTTGATTTGTCTACTGTTTCAAAGCACAAACCTGTAAAAGGGGAACATTGACACTCTTTTTCAAGGGCATAAAACCACCTTTAACTTACATGAAATGCTTTGAGTTGGTATAATTTGCTCCTCAGACCTCAAAGCACTTTGTCATGTTTCATTGAACTTGACACTTCCCTTTGCACAAGAGAGGTTAACCCCCCAAAAAAAATCTTGCACTGTTTGCTTTCTCAAGCCACTCCAGGATTAAAAAGAGACACAGCATGTGTTTCTGGCCTTACAAATAACAGGGAGATTTTCTATGCATTCCATTTATGGGGATGAGTAGGAGTCATCTGTACATACATACACAAAGATGGGAACTGTGCCTTCTCCAAATCTACCCATTTCAAGATGGTGTCTGGAATCTATGATTCAAACAACGATCGAAGACTATCCTGCTAAAAGTTGCCTTTATTTTGGAGAATTGTGAGCTTCTATGGTGTCGTGAAACCATGTAGGCAGTTAGAAAAAGTCTTGGTAGTACTTCACCCAGATGCTCTCTGAAATGGTAAATGGGGATAATAAAAAGTTATTGCTTAATCCATGTATTTTGAAGGTTGAGTAAGATGAAACTTGTAAAGAGCTTAAAATAGGGCAGAAAGTAAACTCAGTAAACGTTAACAAGCAATAGGAATAGTAATGGTAGTTGTAAAATACCTTCGTTGCTCCCTCTAAGCAATTTGCGCGTTACCACATCTATAGAGTTTAATGTATAAAATCTGAGTTAGTAGTTATTTTCTGTAGAGTTTAATTTATAAAATCTGAAGTTACTCATTATTTTCTCTCTTCCTCCTTTTCTCCCTCCTCCCCTCCCTTCTTCCTCCCCTTCCTTTCTTCTTTCTTTCCCTGCTTTGCTGTTGATTTCATTCAATTAGTAATTCTTAGTGAACACCTATTTGTAAACACTGTGGATAAAGTGAAGACCAAGCTAAACACAATCACTGAAACGTGGAATTTATATTTTAGAGCACAGAGGCAGATATTAAAGCCAAAATTTCACAAATGCTTAGTGCCACTTGTGGCATGTATTATACCAGAGATAGCATGGGAGACATTAATGGATTGTAACCTGGGCATATATACAAAATAGGGGCAGACTCACGGTGTATGAAGCACTAATTGAATTGTTTTCTAAATTCTTTGCTAATGGATAGACATACAGTAGTAGATAAAAACGTACAGATCTTTTCCCTCATGAAGCTCTCATTTTAGTTTTCGAATTGTGTGCTAAGGAACTCTAAGGGTCTTAGAAATGTGAGACTCTAAATGCCCACTGGACCATGTTAGGGAGAGGGCACGCACTAAAGCTGCACAACTCCACACCCACTTCAGTCAGATATGGGCAGCCCTCACTTTGCATGACACCGTATTAACACAAATGTGTGACTGTGTGTACATAGGAACTCAGTCCTTGCTTTAACAGGTTTCTAATACGCATTAATGTCAGTTAACTTGGTACCATGTAAATTTGGATGTCCTCTCACGTATGTTTGACAAAGGCCGTACAGCTAAAGCGAAATAATTGTCAACTCTTAGTTAAAAGTTCTAGTCTGGAACATGATTTTCCTGTTCAGGAGTCCTTATAAGATTATATAGCTCCAAAGAACTATCCTACTGCACTGGGCTAAATATCTCATTTTCTTGACTTTTTCTCTTAAGAATCAGCTCCGTTACTCTCGCTACCCTGATCATCTCTTTGTATACATACTAGTTGGACAACGTTCCTCTTAAAGCTTGGAACTCAAGACAGAATATCAAGTATACTTTGCAATGGAATATTTATCTGTAACACTCTGCAGACTGTATGTTGTATCAAAGTAGGTACATGTCTATGCAATTCACTCTTGTAACCTCAGTACCCTAGCAGAGTACCTGATATCTGATTGGCACTAATGGTCGTTTCATTAATAAATATTCTAGGTGTTGTATGATCCTCCATAATATGGACACCTACTTTAATAACTGTACCGTTATCACACGACCTTTGCTGGTCGCCACGTTACACAGTTGACTTAATTTTGTGTTTCTTATCGATTTAGCAGATTGGCTACTTTTCATTTGTGAAGGTCTGAGGGAGCAGCCATGAGGGAGGTAAATTTTCTTGGGGAGGGATTGTGAACACAAAGGAGCAAAAGTCAGATCTGAGTGGAATCCTAAAGTGGAAAGGAAGTTGTTAAGAACATCATGCTCTCTCTCCCCTACGTGCTTTGTGCTCAGAGACTGAAAAGAACAAGGAAATCAAACTTCACATCATTCTGGAAATGCCAAGGCATAATGCAGAAATTTTATGGGTTTATATTTTAAAGGTTCTGCATTATAGTGTTCATTTGAATGATTTGAAATTTCATACAAAACTTCATTACCTCTTAACTTGATGAAAGTCACCGCAGAAAGAAGTGTTACAGAAATGGGCTCTTCCATAGTGCCTTTCATATTCATGTCAGATTGTCAGTGCAGACAACTGGGACTTCAAATGATGTGGGGAAAGTACACTTGAATGTCATATTTGGGCAAAGCAACTTGGCACTTATGTGACCAAGCTTAAAATACTCACACTGAAATTAGACATTATATTGCTGGAAATCTAAGGAAATAATGAGGGGACAGTCAAAGATGTATGTACGAAATACTTCATCATGGCACTTTTTTATAACAGAGAAAAAAAGGGACAATTTTCTTTAACATGGAACCACTAAGACCAAATTATGGTTAAACCTATATGATAAAAAACAAAACAATTATACTTCCAGGAAGATGCAGAACAATATGTAGAGTAAGTTATCTTTAAACTGAAAGAAAAAGATGGAAAGGTAAAGCAAAAACTAATAATAATTGTTACCTGTAAGAGGAAGGAGGAAAGGAATAAAGTAGAAGAAAGAGCCTAGGTTACTTTAGTTTTGAATTTGGAAGCAGGTAAATGTTTTATGTAACATGTAATATGGAAAAAAGAAATCCTGACACTCCAAAGGAAAATAAAACAAAAGAACTTGTGTGTGAAGTTAGTGGCTTAACGATGTTAAATAAGAAAATTTGCGTTCTAATAATCTATGTAAGTTTTGTGGAATATATCTCAATAACAAAAAGATGGCAAAAACATCTTTTTTTTCTTTCATTTTCTTTAAATTGAAGTATAGTTGATTTACAATATTATATTAGTTTCAGGTGTACAGCTTGGTGATTCAGTATTTTTACTGATTATGCTCCATTAAGTTATTACAAGATATGGTTATAATTCCCTGTGTTATACAATATATCCTTGTTGCTTATCTATTTTATACGTAGTAGTTTGTATCTCTCAATCCCACACCCTTAATTTGTCCCTCCCCCTGGCAAAAAAAAAAAATCTTAAAATGTTACCTGTAATCATATTTACATAATACTAATATTATTATTTTAAATTCATTACCCACATATTTTGGAATAAATCAAAAAAGTATTTTTATATCACGAGGAAACATGACTTTATTGTTAAAATAAATCAAATATAAAGTCAAAGAAGTTAAGCAAAAGCCCTTTCATCCAATATTTGATTTGAAATTATCAAAATGAACTCATACTGTATTTTAACATGATATTTTCTATAGCTCTCCACTAAAATGTCCAGAAACAATGACTGTCCCCGTATTAGTGAATAGCCCCAGCACACAGATTGTGATCTCTAAGTGGCTTTCCTAATAAAAGAAATCAGGACACCTTGGAGAGATGGCCAGTTCCAGGTTTGGGGCAGAAAGAGTATAAGATGAGACTGAAATATATGCTTGAACCCCCAAACAGGGAAGTCACATAACTGTCCTTATAGTGGAAGGTAATTATAATCATTTTTAAGGGCACAACCTTATCTAAGAAAAGATGAGAACTGTAAGCATTGAAAATAGCGATAATGGCAATGAATTGAAATGTACCAAAATATAAAAAATGTAGATGCTTAATGATAGCAAAAAATGGTAAAAAGAGAATCGTGTACTTTTCTTACCGTTTCTATTCACACCATCTCAGTGTAGCCAAAGAGTTTCTTTATATAGAAATATTTCAGGTAATAAATGTGGAAAGAATGATAAAATTAGATGATTACAATGTTGTAACCACTAATGAAAAAAACGATAATAGCTGCTAAAACCAAAACCCAGAAATGAATGGCTGGTAGGAGCTTTATAATGGATAGATCAGGTTGTCAGTATCTTTAAATCTTAGTATCAGGCACACACACATACAGTCATATACACACCCACCCAGAAAGCAGAAAAAGGTGTGCACATAGATGTGATGCAATAGGAATTATTCAGCACCACCTACAGCTATGAATTATCCATGTCATGATATCGAACCTGAATCTGATCAAGCTTCAAGACTTACCAGTTTGCAGGACATACAGAGGTAGAGCAGCGTGTTGAAAACACCACAGAGAAACTATCAGCAAAATTCAGGGTGTGAGAAACTGATTTCTTCCACAAATAAATGGCATGAAAACTAAATAAGAGAAGGAAAGGGACCAATAGATTAAGAGACTCAACAGATGTCTCAACCAAATGGTATATGTTGGATATTTCTTTTAATCCCAGTTTAGGCATACAAAATAGTAAAAACACATTTTAAAACCAATTGTGAAAGATTGAACATTGACTGGGTGATATTGAGCACATTTTCAAATGCATTGAGTGTGATAACGGTATTTTAATTTGGTTACAAAATAAAATCATTATCTTTTAGAAGTACAAACTGAACTGTTCATGGATAAAAATTATATGACGTGTTAGATTTGATTTAAAGTATGCTAGTGGAATGATCGAATAATGGGTGGTGGTGTAGGTGAATCAAGCTTGGCCATATGTTGATAACTGTCTAAGCTAGGTGAAGGGTATAAGATGTTTTAATATAATATTCTCTCTAATTTTATCTATGTTTGAAATTTTACATAATAAAAAGTTAAAATTAATATTTTTAGATAATATTAACAACAGTTAGCTCTGGGTTATAGGATTTATGAATCTTTTACTCTCCTTGATTTATTTTATTGTACGACTTTTTTTTCGCAAGGGCATATGACTTTCACGAGCATTAAAAAAAGGTACATAAATTTTAAGTGAACTCAAGACCAAATCTAAGTTGATATAACCAGTTTCAAATTCCCTAACGCTTGTAAAGAATCACTATATTGTTTTCCAAGGGCTGCTGTAACAAAGTACCACAAATCAGTGGCCTAAAACAATGGAAATTTAATCTCTCACAGCTCTGGAGGCCAGAAGTCCAAAATCAAGGTGTCAAGAGGGCCGTGTTCCTTCTGAAAACTGTATGGGGGAATTTTCTTGCCTCTTCCAGCTTCTGGTAGTGGCCATCATTCCTTGGCTTATAGCTGTTATCACTCCAATCTCTGCTTCTGTTGTCACACGGTATTCTCCTTGTGTTTGTGTCTTTTCCCCGTATAAGGATGTCAGTCATATTGGATTAAGGGCCCATCCAACTCCAATATGACATTATCTTATAACTAACTATAATTATATAACCAGTTATATCTACAATGTCCTTATTTCCAAATAAGGTCACATTCTGAGGTTCTGGGATTAAAACTTCAACATGACTTTTGGGGCCACACAGTTCAACCCGTAACAGTCACAAGTGCCATCTATGACTCTTGAAACAGCTGTGATGTACTAGGCAAATCCCCTACATAAATTTGGCCCAAATTCAAATCTCAAATAAGCCCTTTATTAGTTCTGTGACCTCAGATTTAATTTTTTGAATCATACTTTCTTTGGCTGATCATACTAACAGTGATAATAATAATAATTTGTCTTAGGTCAGGTTCTCTACCAGACACCCTAAGGTTGAATTTGTGTGCTAAACCCTGGGGGGGTGGGGGCGGGGTACAATCCTGCAGCAGCAAGAGTGAGGGAGAAAAGGCAAAGAGGCGGGAAAACACTGGAAGCAAATATGGTGGGCCCTCCATACCAGTGGTTCAGCATCCGCAGATACAACCAGTTGGATCCAAGGTTGGTTGAATCCCAGGATGCGGTAACCACAGATAGAGAGGGTCAACTGTACCATGCCATTTTATATAAGTGAATTGAGCATCCCCAATTTTGGCATCCTTGGGAGCCCTGGAACTGATCCGCTGTGGATACTGAGGGATGACTGTACCTGCTGGGACACTATTACCAAGTTGGTCACAGCCTCACAAGAAGACAGTGTCAGCTGCTCAGTCATGTAGGGCATTTCCAGCCAGGCTGTGTGGAGCCTCCAGGGCTTAGCATCCTTCAGTGGGGTAAAGAGAAGAAATATGTACTTGCCAGCTCCTTCCTATCTCCTGTTTCTCATTGTTCCTACTTAACCCCATGAATCCTTAACTCTCCAGCTCTCCCCATACACCACTCTTGGTCCTGTTACCCAGTCTGCTTAGACAGTCCAGGGAAGCCAGATCCCATGCCAAACAGGGAAGGGCTTCCTCTGAATTCAGAAGTGGGAAGAGTAGACAGACCCTCTGGTGGGTAGGGTTGGGATGGATTAATGGCGGGTAAAGTGGAAACTGTGTCCAAACCCAGCCCTTACCCTGGAAATTGTTTATGGAGATGAGGCATATGAGGCTATGTCGTGAGATTTTCAGTGAAAAGCAGCTGAGGCCCAGGGGCAGATAGACTGAGAAAATCTAGCGTGACACATAAATTGGGTCCAAAAACCACTCACCAACTTACAGATCATTTGTGATGAGTACATGAGAAAATACGTAAAACAATTCCCTGCTTCTTGGTACCACCTGGCTTAAGTCAGCCGCTCCGTAAATGGTTCTTGCTTATTTCTGTTTATTTGGAAGAGACATATTTCAGCATCCAAAGAGCTTATCATAAAAATGATCTTAAATTACTTTAAGAGGGCCACATGAATTTGAGACGAAGGGGTCAAACTGTGTTTAATTGAGAAGATTTTATTTTAAAGCCATGGTGATGTAAACTCAGCCTCTGAACTACTTGTAACGGAAAGGCAACTAACCGCACAAAATAATATGAGCTTGGAAAAAAAAAGGATGTCTTAGAATTATATTTGAGTTTTTGAACTATCGTAAATAAGAGTTCAGACTGCGGCCTGATGCACTTTTATTTTACTACATTATTTTATTTTTATTTTTTGCAATGAAACAACACTCCTTTCTATTGATCTTCCCTTATTCATTCCTCCTCCCACTCCTCCATCCTCCTTAATCCTTCTTGTAGTTAAAAGTCTGGGCTACAGGGAAAAAAGAGATTTAAAAATTCAGATACCAGCTTTGCAACTCAAAAGCTACATGCAAATTGTTTAACTTCTTAAACTTTGGTTTCCTCAGTTGTAACTAACAAGTCGCAAGGATTAAATAAAATCACATACACCAAATGCTTAGCACTTGTTGTCTCTTGGCGTTGTCCAGTTTTCATCCACACCGTCTTCCTCCTCTCTAGATCTGAACAGAACAGCTGCCTAACTTCCCCACCCACCTTTACTCCCCAGACCCTGCCTGCCGGCCTCTCTCTTCACTCTCTCCTTATACCGTTAACTGGAGGAATCCTGGTCAGAGGGAATTCTTTTCAGTGCCTTCTCACTAACAAAAGATCAACATGAAATTCCCAAGTTTGTCCTGCCTCTCTGTCCAACTTCGTTCCTCACTATCCCCATAGTAACCACATGCACACCATTTCCCATGTGCCCTATCCCCATAGTAACCACATGCACACCATTTCCCATGTGCCCTATGTGCTCTGACCTAGACCTTTATCCCTGCAGTGTTCTTCCTCTTCTGGCACATAGCTAATGTCTGCTTGTCATTCAGGCATCAGTTGAAGTTTTTCTTCAAACTAAAAAGCTTCTGTACAGTAAAGGAAACCATCAACAAAATGAAGAGGCCACCTATGGAATGGGAGAAAACATTTGCCGACCATGTATTGTATAAGGGGTTAATATCCAAAATATACAAGAGATTCAGACAACTGAATAGCCAAAAATACATAACCCACTTAAAAAATGGGCAAAGGATCTGAATAAATATTTTTCCAAGGAAGACATACACCTGGCACCTGAAAAGATGTCCAGCATCAGTAATCACCAGTGAAATGCAAATCAAAACCACAGTAAGATATTACTTTACACCTGTTAGTAAGTCTTTTATGAAAAAGACGAGAACAAATATTGGCAAGGATGTAGAGGAAAGTGAACCCTTGTACACCACTGGTGGGAATGGAAATAGGTACAGCCATTATGGAAAACAATATGGAGGTTCCTCAAGAAATTAAAAATAGACTACTATATGATCCAGCAATCCCTATTCTGAGCATATACCCAAAGGAAATGAGATCATTATCACGAACAGATAGCTGTATTCTCATGTTCATTGCAGCCGTATTCAGTATAGCCGAGATAAGGAGACAACCTAAGTGTCCATCGATGGACAGATGAAGAAAACATGGCATATCTACACCTGGGAAAATATTTAGCCTTAAACAAAAAGAAAATCCTGCCATTTGTAACAACGTGGATGAATCTGGAAGGCATTATGCTAAGTGAAGGAAACCAGAAAAAGACAAATACTACATGGTATTGCTTACGTGTGTATTCTTACAAAATAAAGTCAGTCTCATAGAAACAGAGGGGGAACTGTTGGTTGCCAGGGTCTGGGGTTTTGGGGAAGTGCTGAGAGATTGGAAAAAGGGTACAAACATTTAATTATAAGATGAATAGGTTCCGAGGATCTAATGAATAGGATGGTGACTATAGTTGATAATACTGTATTACATATATTTCTATGTATCTGGACATGATGTACTGGATTTAAAAAACCGGCTATAAATAGGCCTTGAGAATGTGGTGGTGGAGCGTGTGTGGAAGGGAAGCTTTTCATAGTTCTAAAATTCGGTGTCTGTCTTTTAATGAGCCTGTGCCTCTGGAATGTGAACTTCGCAAGAGTTTCTCAGGGTGTTTTTGTTGTTGTTGTTTTGTTGCTGTTGTTTTCCCCCTTCTTAGTCTGGACAGAATGGCTTGAGTGGGCGGGAGTTGAGTGTTTCCCTTCCCTCAGGTCAGCTAGGTGCTGATAATATTTGATTAGGCTCGTCTCTGATGACTAGTTTCCCTGAAGTCAGGCCTTGTTTAAAAGAACGGAGTTCTCTGATGAATTTCAAAATGGTTCCCTTTCCCCTTCCCCTGCTAGGAGCAAAATAAGAATTTTCTCTGGTATTGACTTTAGGAACCTGGTCAAGGCTCAGGAGGTATAATCTCACAGGATTGTGGCCCCCCGTGATGGCTGGGTCCCCCTGCAGTTTTTCGCCCTGAGTTGCCCACGTTGAGTAGCCAGCAACTGGTCAATCCCAGTTCAGCTTTTCCTACGACAGCGCCCGTACCCGCCTCAGTTTCTGCCAGTGAATGTCTGCTCCAGGAAACCACAACTCCCTGAATTTCCCTGTCTGTCTCTCCAATCTTTAGGGCAGTGAAACACAAAACCTTGTGTTTTCCTCTCTTGTGGATCCAAGAAGAGTTGTTGATTTTTCAGTCTGTTCATCTTTTTACTTGTTAAGGCAGAGCGGCGACTTCCGGGTTTCTTACACGTGGAACAGGGAACTGGGAACCCACAGTTAGATGATACTGTGCATTCTTTCCCCAAAACTGAGCTCTCATAAGACAGAGGTTGACTGTGAAAGAATTCCCCCTTCCTGAAATCTATTTCTGAGGCATTTATTCAGGGTTTCCAATGTATGTCACCTAAATCTTATATGTAGAAGAGTCATCCAGATATTTTCCAGCCTTCTCTTAAAGTGTCAATTTTGAATGAAAGTCTTAAACTGCATTTTTAAGAATGTTTCTCCTCTCCTTGAATATTGCCTAGCAATGACAACTGCATTCAGGCACGTTTTTGTTTGTTTGTTTGTTTGTTTATGGTAGGTGCTATTTTATTGTAACAATGTGTAGCCACAGTACCCGTCGGGGTCTCCAAAGGCGTTTAAGCAGGATGATCTTGGGATCCTGTGCACCTTGTACTGCTACCCTTGCTGTGTTCCGGGTTTTTTTGTTTTGTTTTTTTATTGGGGTATAGTTGTTTTACAGTGTTGTGTTAGTTTCTACTGTACAGCGAAGTGGAGTTCCCTGTGCTATACAGCAGCTTTTTATTAGTTATCTATTTTATACATGTTACTGTATACCTGTCAATCCCAGTCTCCCAATTCATCCCACCCAAGGCTTGTATTTTTGTTTGTATATTGGTGAAAAAATTTGAATGCCTAATGCCCCTTTGAGGGTACCACATTTCTTCTGTTACAATACCATCTTAGAAAAGAATTAAGGATTTGAGGGCTTTAACCCGCGCTAAGTATGCCTGTCAAGAATGTCACCACCACCTCACACCTTAACCCAGCCTTCAGTCAAGTGCTTCTATAATTACACCGTAAGTAACTAATTAAGAAGGTGTTTAATGTACTGTAGCTGAGAGTGCTTTCTATTCAGGAAATTAGTTCTACTGCTTATTCGGAGTTGCAAATAAGCAATTCAATAACCTGAATCCAGTCCAAACAAAATACTAACCGGGTATCTTCATGGAGGCAGAACTCCAGCCCGAATAAATGTGCGTGGAAATTACTTTCTCCCCCTCCCATTTCTTCACATTATTGTTATCCAGTTCCACAAGGCAGAGATAAGAAGCCCCTCACCTGCATTTCTCAGATTACCAATCTCTTTATCCTGTGTTAGTAGAATGACACTCATTTTTTCGCTGGTAGCATTGCTGCCACCATCACAGCTGGATCTTTATTTGTTTTTCAAATAAATGAAATTAAAGGTGCTCAGCATGGCATAGTTCAGCTGTATATCTCCAAGTTGCACGCAAATTGAAGCTGCTTGTAACTTTTATTTTTAAATTTCTTTGCCAGCATGCAATGATAAAAGTAAAGAGAGTCAGACAACGTGGTCCATTTACCTGCCTGCCTTCCTTCTAAATAGATAGCAGTTGGTTGTGAACGTGTTACTACTGTAGGGCAATTTTATGGCAAAGAATTTTTTTTTTCTTAAAAGGTAATGGAAATATCGGGAGAAAAAGACAGATTTTGTTTTCCTTTAAAAATTTCTCCGGCATCGGCAAGGTCAGAGTTGTTGATAAATGAAGTTGGGGTAATTTACTGAAACTTTTGTGGTGAGTAGATTAGGAAACTGGAAGAAACTATATTATTGCAAGGTATATAAGGCATTTTGTATTCTGCAATCATAGCATTCACTTTTTTTTAATTGAAGTGTAGTTGATATACAATGTTGTGTTAATTCCTGCTGTATAGCTCAGTGATTCAATTATATGTGTATGTGTGTGTGTATATATATATATATATATATATATATACATACATACATTCTTTTTTATATTCTTTTCCATTATGGTTTATCACAGGATATTGAATATAGTTCCCTGTGCTGTACAGTCGGACGTTGTTGTTTATCCACTCTAAATATAATAGTTTGCACCTGCTCACCCCAGATTCCCACTCCATCCCTCCCCCCACCCATAGCATTCATTTCCATAAGATAACTATATTTTGGAAAATGCCAGCAACCTAATTGCCTGGAATTTTGTGAAACATGTTAGGGACATGTGATCCAAACTTGGGTATCTGAATTTTTCTCCCAGGATTTGGAGCTTTAAATGCAGTCATATAAGATTAAAAAAAGGGGGGTGGGGAGTGGTTGGAGCTGATTCATTCTTGCATTGAAGAGACTTTGCATTATGGATTGAATTATTTTCCGCTCAAAAGTATATTAAAGCCCTAACATCCCTGGTAGCTGTGAAATAGAGTCCTTGTAGGTGCCGTGAAGATAAGGTCAGACAAAGACACAGAGGTAGGATAGCCACGTGAAGACAGAAATTGAAGTTGCTGTTATGCTTCCACAAACCAAAGAATGCCTGTGGCTACCATAAGCTCGAAGAGGCAAGAAAGGACCTTCCCCTAGTGGATTTGGAGGGATAGAGCCCTACCTCTGCTTTCCTTTGGACTTCTAGACTAAAGAACTGTGAGAAATGAAATTTCTGGCATGCAGAACTTCCCTGCCCAGGGATCTAACCCATGCCCCCTACATGGGAAGCACAGAGTCTTAACCACTGGACCACCAGGGAAGTCCAAAATTTCTGTTGTTTTAAACAACCCAGTATGTGGTCATTTGTTCCATCAGCCCTAGGAAACTAGTGGACCTTTCTTTTGCTTTTTCAGCTTTGATCTACTAAGATGTCCCATTTCTAGTTCCTTCCCAAGCCGAACTCATCAGTTTCTCCTTTGTTATTTAAGTTACCCCATAGTCTTTCCAATAAATTCCCTTTAAACTTAGGTTAGCCTAAGTGGAGTTCTGCTGTTTGCATCAAACTGTCCTAGCTAATAAACATTTCTTGCTGCCATCCTAGGTGTCTTGGTATTGGTAGGTAGTCAGACATAGTTTATTAAGAAAAATGAACCAAACTTGAAGTCAGGCAAAGATAGGGCAGCATGTACTCTTATAGACATATTAAGAGAGAACATTGTTTAACAGGCCAACCGAAAGATTTTAAAATTATCTCTATTTAAGGAATGTACCACTGATTGACTTAATGCTTACTATAAGAGTCCATAGTCTGTGAAATTGCCGTGAACTTCTAGACTTTTGTCTGATAGAGATGCAAATCATTATTTTCTGATAGAAAATATAACTAAAACGTTTGGGTTTCACTGCCCTGTAGAACATTAATGAGTTTTACGTCTAATCTAGCAATGTTATGCCCACATTCTTTTTTCTAATGCCTATGCACCCTTTGTTCTAACAATTATCCTTCGAATCAACTTTGCCTTCCTGCTGATTACTGCATTAATGAGGAGAATCAGTCTTGATACGTTTGTATGAAAATATATTTTCAAATTTTTGGTAATTATACTTTGCTGCATGCACGTACAAAATTATTTGAGAATGCTGACAGTTCCAGATTAGCTGAATGACCTTGTGTAAACATATCTACAAGGCAGAAGTTAGAATGTTGATATTAAATGGAAAATATGAAAGGATTTCATTGTGCTTAGAGAAAAGAATGATTTTCCTATGTATATAAAATTCTAGAAAGCTGATTCACTCAGATACATTGACTGAGAGAGTACTAAGTGTCTCTTAAAGCTAAGAAATTTTTACTGAAGATACGGTCATTAAGAGTTATGTTAGAGCTTCCCTGTTGGCGCAGTGGTTGAGCATCTGCCTGCTAATGCAGGGGACACGGGTTCGAGCCCTGGTCTGGGAGCATCCCACATGCTGCGGAGCAACTAGGCCCATGAGCCACAACTACAGAGCCTGCGCGTCTGGAGCCTGTGCTCCGCAACAAGGCCGCGATAGTGAGAGGCCCGCGCACCGCGATGAAGAGTGGCCCCCGCTCGCGGCAACTAGAGAAAGGCCTCGCACAGAAACGAAGACCCAAGACAGCAGAAATAAATTAATTAATTAATAAACTGCTACCGCCAACATCTTCTTTTAAAAAAAAAAAAAAGAGTTATGTTAAATATCTTCAAGTCCACGTTATTTCACCCAGTTCTTTGGGTGTAACTAAATCTGCACACAGAAGCATAAAAATATTAAACCGAAACCACCCAAAGCAGCTGAAAACCAGCTGTAAGTTACTTGAAACTGATGAGAAAATGAGTTAATTTCCATAACAATATCCAACTTTAGTTTTCACTGCAATATTGAAACGTCAAGGTAAAAATAAAAACAACAAAGAATGAGTGCAACCAAATCCCATATTATGTGTAATGTAGGACCAATATGACATTTTTGAAAAGGACCAGACATCTCCCTAATGGCAGGGGAGTGTGTGTGTGTGTGTGTGTGTGTGTGTGTGTGTGTGTGTGTGTGTGTGTGTGTGCGCGCGCGCGCATGTGCATCACAAAAGTAAAATTTGGGACAGCATAAAGGGTAGAGAAGGAAATAAGGATACCACCATTTTCTGAGTGTTATTGTATGCCCTGCTCTAGGAGAAGTCTTTTTAAAAAGCGAAGTTTTCAGTTCTTGCCATATGAGAGCATATATTGTTATCAGTCCCATCAGTAAATGAAACTCAAGGTGATTATCTTTCCCATGCAACAGCTCATGCAGAAACAGGATTCAAGTTCATGTCTAACTCCGGTGCTCCTGTTTTAGATTTTCTGTTAAAGATCATTGCATTACTTCAATGAAAACAGTTGTTGACGCATTTATTGTGAGTAAATCTGAGATGCGATTATTTGAAAAATGACATTATTTTATGTCCCATTGAGAAAGAATAAAATGTTAGAACTTTAACTGATACAGTGCTTTGTTATCAATTAGTATTTTATAGTTATTGAAAAAACTTTTTACTTAGTTAGAAATGGATACTTTTATCATATATCACAAAAAGGAAATATAAGAAAAATAAATTTGTGGTATTCCTAAATTTTTTCCCATTCAGTGTCCAGTTTTTCCAGATAACATTTAGACTCATAGTTATATATGTTGTTCCACATACAGCTACTAATTAACATCTACAAGTGCTTCAAAACTAATGGTAATAAAGCCTTTCTTTAACAAATGGTTGATTGCTATCCCTGAGGGTTTCTTCAAAGCCAGTGATATATTTTATTTTAATTTGACGCTGGTAAATATACAAAAATGTGTATCTCTGTGTATTTGCCAGTATGTGTGTATGTGTGTGTGTGTATGTGTGTACAGTCATATGATTAAACATGTGAATTTTGGGCATATGTATATATCCTATAACATTTCTAGGTTGTGAACACCTAGTGGGGAACACTTGGATATTTTTCATCTTGACAGTCTCCTCAACATGCATTACATTGTCTTTCCCAAAATAAGAACTCAGAAAATATTTATCAACATGAGGACTTCCGTGGTGGTCCAGTGGTTGAGACTCTGAGCTTCCACTGCAGCGGGCATGGGTTCGATCCCTGTTCGGGAAAGATCCCACATCCCACGGCGTGGTGAGGCAAAAAAAATAAAATATTTATTAACATGAAGTGGGTCTAAAATATTCTACTCTGAGTTTTACAACTTTCAAATTATTTGGCTTCATATGTTATAAAGAAATCCATTAACCAGAGTGAATTTTCTAGACATACTGAAAATATATCCCTAAATGTTTCCCATTTATTAGCAATAGAAAATCAGTAAAGATAGTAAATTCCAAAATATATCAATGAAGACAAATTTTTCCTTAGAAAAGATAATTTGAAATTATAGTATTCCATGGAGTTCTGCAGTGTTATTTGTTGGTTTCTGCCTAATTAAATGCAGATTATAAAGCAAACATCTGCTAGGCTCATTCCCACCAATCAGTTGGGTAACTAAAGGTAACAAAATTGGTATGTTTGGTTTTCTATCTAACACAGGATTTCTTTTATTACCAGCATTTTAAAATAGGATTTTTATCACCATTTTATGTGACTTGTAATTTATACATTAAAAATAAAAGTTTCAAAAATAATGATCAGTTTGCATCTTACTCAATAGGAATGTAGGGTATGAAATCTTGCTTTGATTGACTACTAAGTTAGACTCCAAACTTCTAAGTGCCCCGACTACCACCTGGTCTTCCCAAAACCTCATTTGTAATTTTGAATTAAATTTGAAATAATTTATTTAACCATGTCATACAAATACGTTGGTATGTTCTGGAACAAGATGTTCCTACTAGTAATACATCAGTGTATCAAAACAGTTGTTTCTCTAAGCTACTGGTTTATAACTAGGAATCCAGACTTTGCCTTTTAGCTGATGTGCCCACTGCCTTACTCCCTCCAGTTCTGGGAATTTTGCGATTATTCTTCTAACCTGAACGCTACACACAGACATACACACACACACAGTTTTTGAAATAAATAGTATAACATAAAAATTCAATGGCCTGTATACCGTAACACGGTGGCTAACAGTAGAGATTTTGGAGTAAATTGCTGGGTTCAAATCCTGTCTCAACCACTACTAGCTTAGGGCCCCTGGGAAAGTGACTTAGCCTCTCTGTTCCTCATTTCTTCATCTGTAAAATGGGCTAATAATAACGAATACATAGGAGTGCTTTGAGGAAAAACTAATATTTGAAATGCATTGAGAATTCTACCTGCCACATATTAAATCATATAAGTGTTTGCTAAATTTTAAACCATGAAAATATATTTCTATTAGTATTCACGTCACACACTGAAGGATTCTGTAAATCATTTTTTTTTAAGTGACAAAGCTGGTATTTTTTTTTGTTTTATTTTTTAATTAAAAAAAATTTTTAACATCTTTATTAGAGTAAAATTGCTTTACAGTGGTGTGTTAGTTTCTGCTGTATAACAGAGTGAATCAGCTATACGTATACATATATCCCCATATCTCCTCCCTCTTGCATCTCCCTCCCAACCCTCCCTATCCCACCCCTCTAGGTGGTCACAAAGCACCGAGCAGATCTCCCTGTGCTATGCAGCTGCTTCCCACTAGCTATGCATTTTACATTTGGTAGTGTAAGTATGTTAATGCCACTGTCTCACTTCATCCCAGCTTACCCTTCCCCCTCCCCGTGTCCTCAAGTCCATTCTCTACGTTTGCGTCTTTATTCCTGTCATGCCCCTAGGTTCTTCAGAACCTTTTTGTTTGTTTTCTAGATTCCATATCTATGTGTTAGCATACGGTATTTGTTTTTCTCTTTCTGACTTACTTCACTCTGTATGACAGACTCCAGGTCCATCCACCTCACTACAAATAATTCAATTTCGTTTCTTTTTATGGCTGAGTAATATTCCATTGTATATATGTGCCACATCTTCTTTATCCATTCATCTGTTGATGGACACTTAGGTTGCTTCCATGTCCTGGCTATCGTAAATAGAGCTGCAATGAACATTTTGGTACATGACTCTTTTTGAAATATGGTTTTCTCAGGGTATATGCCCAGTAGTGGGATTGCGGGGTCGTATGGTAGTTCTATTTGTAGTTTTTTAAGGAACCTCCATACTGTTCTCCATAGTGGCTGTATCAATTTACATTCCCACCAGCAGTGCAAGAGGGTCCCCTTTTCTCCACACCCTCTCCAGCATTTATTATTTCTAGAGTTTTTGATGATGGCCAATCTGACCGGTGTGAGATGATATCTCATTGTAGGTTAGATGAGTCTAATAATTCCTGATGTTTAGCTTTTATCCATTTTCCTTTTTTTGAAAAAGAGTGAGTAATATTTTGGAGATTAATCCTTTGTCAGTTGCTTCGTTTGCAACTATTTTCTCCCATTCTGAGGCTTGTCTTTTCGTATTGTTTATGGTCTCCATTGCTGTGCAAAAGCTTTTAAGTTTCATTAGGTCCCATTTATTTATTTTTGTTTTTATTTCCATTTCTCTAGGAGGTGGGTCAAAAAGGATCTTGCTGTGATTTATGTCATAGAGTGTCGTGCCTATGTTATCCTCTAAGAGTTATAGTGTCTGGCCTTACATTTAGGTGTTTAATCCATTTTAAGTTTATTTTTGTGTACAGTGTGTGTTAGGGAGTATTCTAATTTCTTTCTTTTACGTGTAGCTGTCCAGTTTTCCCAGCACCACTTATTGAAGAGGCTGTCTTTTTTCCATTGTATATTCTTGCCTCCTTTATCAAAAATTAGGTGACCATATGTGCGTGGGTTTATCTCTGGGCTTTCTATCCTGTTCCATTGATCTGTATTTCTGTTTTGGTGCCAGTACCATACTGTCTTGATTACTGTAGCTTTGTAGTATAGTCTGAAGTCAGGGACCCTGATTCCCCCAGCTCCATTTTTCTTTCTCAAGATTGCTTTGGCTATTCAGGGTCTTTTGTGTTTGCATACAAATTGTGAAATTTTTTGTTCTAGTTCTGTGAAAAATGCCATTGGTAGTTTGATAGGGATTGCATTGAATCTGTAGATTGCTTTGGATTCTGAAAATGTGGTACAGTATCCACCTATTTTTTGATATTTATCTCTTCCCTTACCGTAAGTATATTTGCTTTTTGCTACTGCTTTCTCAAAAACTTTATTACAATGTGTAACCATGTGTAAAATGCCCACATAGCTGGTTATTTCAGTGAAACATAAAATTAGCCCCAGCCATCCACCCCTCAAATGATTAAAGTGTTCTTTGTTGGGAATGAGTAAAATTGGGTGGATTTTACCAAGCAGAGTTTACAAATTTTAATAGGGCCAGTACTATAGAGAACTTATGGCTCAGATACTCTTACTGAGGAATTTTTGTGGAAGGCCACAGGAATACAAACATTTGCAAAGTCTTAACCTGATGCCCTTGATGTGCCAGCATTAGTGATCACTGAATCCATCCAAGTTGGGATTTTAAAATTTCACCATCTTCATGTACTGAATCACGTTCCACGTGAATAAGAAGCACTGTCTCTGACTCTGAGGCATGAAAGGAATTCATAGTGAACTTTTACTGATGTTTCAAGCTCAATAGGATCCACATAAAGAAAGTCATACATTCTGTCTGCCTTGCTGTGCATGTGAATTGAAGAATTGAAACAGCTCTCTGCCCTACCTAGGAACCTGAGACTTGCTTCCTTTTACTAGTAGAATTTGTTTCATATAAATATGATTTTCATCTGTTGTTTTTCCTTTTAATTATATTATAGTAAACATGAATGGGATTCCCTTAAGAGTTGTACACACTGTTAGAGGTAAATACAGTTTATTATTTTATAGGTGAGGCTACTGGGTATCATCTTCTCATTGACCTCAGATTGTCTGATTAGCTCCCTTTAGACTCCCACCTGGTTAAAGTATTGGAAACAATGTGAATGGTTTTCATTGAGCAGCTCTCCCTGCAAAAGTTCAGCGGTCCCATTTTACTATTCTATTTACATACTAAGTTATACCTTAACTGGTACAATAATCTTTGTTTCACGCATTGCAAATGCTGGAATATTAGTTTTGTATAATGTTAAGAAATGTTATAAGGAAAAATTTTTGCAGTAAATTTGTTTCAAAAACAGTGAGTTAAATCAAAAGAAATGGGTTTCTTTACCACAAGTCAGAACCATGTTAATACGCATCATCTTCAAGAGAGAGATGCAGGAGGCTGTGTCTTCCCAACAGTTTTACCCGCCTTTTTTTTTTTAACTTAGAATATTTCTCAGAATTCGTGTTATGTAATACACTCTTTGGGAATGGCTTCTTGGTACACTTTTCTTATTTCTGAAAACTGAGGCTAAAATAATAATTTGTTTACCATCACTTGAATTTTTTTTATCAGTTAGTCCTTCTGTTCCCAGATAGTGGAGGGTTAAGGAAAGCAGTGCAGTTGTGAATAATGCTAAGAAACAAATATATGCCACTTAGCTCATTCCTTCCCTGGGAAATGTAAGTACAGCTTTGAAATTTACTATTTCTGTCATCAATGTAGAAATTGATATTGTTGAGAATATTTATAAAGAAAAGCTATTAGCAAGACCAACTAGGTCTGCCATGGCCCTAGAGAACCTCCAGCTGTTTCCTGTAGTCTAATGCCAAGCCATGGCTAGAGTACTTCTTCAATGGCAGTGAAAAACAAATGAACACTTTCCATTAAAAATCAAATGAGGATCAGTGAATAGGTTCTCCAGGAAGCCAGCTTTGGGATTAATATGAGGGAAACATGGTCATACGAAAAGGCCAACGTGGTAAAATATATAACAGAAGAGATTAATGCTATGAATGTATGACCCAAAGCCAGTTAACCATACCCACGGACTTAGAGAATGTTTCTATTTGGAAGAGAACTTAGAGTAATAGTAGGAGGATTTCAGCTGCTATGATGTCTTAGTCCCTTTGGCCTGCGATTATAGAATATTATAGATTGGGTGGCTTATGAACAACAGAGATTTATTTCTCACTTTTCTGGAGACTGAGAAGTCCAAGATGCAGGTGCTAGCTGATTCACTGTGGAGCGAGTGCATGCTTCCTGTCTCACAGATGGCTCTCACATGTTGCTGTGTCCTCACATGGCAGGAGGGGTGAAGGAGCTCTATAGGGTCTCTTTTATAAGGGCACTAATCCCATTTATTAGGCCTCCATCTTCATGACTTAATCACCCCCAAGGTCCCCACCTCCAAATACCATCCCACTGGGGATTAGGTTTCAATTTATGTATTTTGGAGGGATAAAACATTCGGCCCATAGCACACGCCAACTCTGATTGACTTGTAGTGGCTTTCTGAGCAGTATGTGGAGGAAAATTCAAGTCTCAGTGTTAAAGTGTAGCATGAACAATTAACAAAAGATCATATTTTTAGGAATTGGAGTGTTGACCGTGTATGGGTCACCTGCTTGGAATTTGAACCAGGTGTTTGCATCCCAAGTCATCTGTAAAAATAGACTTTGCTGAAGTTTACCCACTGAGACAGCCATCATTGCCTTCCTTGCCATTTAAAATCTTAAATAAGACATTCAATTATATGTCAGTCATATTCACTCATCACAATTAGAGCTGTTGAAATGAGAACAATTTTTCATAACCCATTTGGGTCTGAAAGTCTTCACAGAGCTATAGGCTGAATAAAAGTGGAAGGGTCTGTCATTCCAACGTGCAGAGCAAACCAAGTTGGAAATAAGGCATATTATTCTTCATAAAGAAACGGGTAGGGAAGAACAGAGAAATGTCCTTGTGTAGAAAAAGAAAATTTCAATATCATAGTTTTGCTTTTACCTTAGTGCCATCTTTAAAATCTTTGTCTCTTGACTACACAATAAATAATGAACTCTATACATCTTATAGCAACAGCTTACCCATACAAAAGCTGTTCAAAATATGTAATGGAATGTTTTCTTTGCAGTGTTTCTTTTCCTCTTTCCTTTTATCTTTGTCTTCGGGCTTAAATAGACTGTCAGCCATCTATTTTTATGGAATTTTTTGTGAATTGAGCATTTGGTAAAAGATGAAAACAGAATTGTAGGTTTTAATCACATAGAGTGGGAGACATAGAGAATAATATGTTCTAAAATCTAGGAGATGTCTTACATATAAAAATAAAGTGCCAGGACTTCCCTGCTGGTCCAGTGGTTAAGACTTCACCTTCCAATGCAGGGGTTGCGGGTTTGATCCCTGGTCGGGGAGCTAAGATCCCACATGCCTCGCGGCGAAAAAACCAAAGCATAAAACAGAAGCAGTATTGTAACAAATTCAATAAAGACTTTAAAAATGGTCGACATCAAAAATTCTTTTAAAAAATAAAGTGCTGACTAAACATTAACAGAATGTGCTTTGTGCCTTCCAGTTAATAATGTCTTTTCCAGATTTCAAGTAACTAAAATCTTGAATGTTCATAATGACTGGGATTGTCTTTGGTCATGGAATGGAAAAGGAAACAGCTCTCTGATTGTAACCTCATTAACACTCTGCTCAATTTTGTACTCATAGGATAAAACAAGCATGACAAAAGGAAAACAGAAATTTATCACATATAAAAATCAGAAGACCTTATTCATAAGATTAGAGAAATTTAGAACTGCAAGGGATTGTTAGAGACTAATTTAAACTTCTCCTTTCCAAATGAGGAAACATACCCCAAGAAATGTAGCGATGTGTGCTAAGCACTTGGTTCAGTGTAATGGGGCCAAAGGTGAAACTCCGACTGTAAGGTTACGCCATTTTAGTGTCCTGCCCATTTTCCCAGTAGAAATGATTTTTAAATGGCAAAACCATCAACTAGTATAAACAAATTCCACTCTCATCCAGCATTTGCAATGACAATTTGGAAGGTCAGAACCACATTTTTTTTTCATTACTCTGCAAGAGTACATTCATGCGCTGAAACAATTTGAACATTTTATCGGATGTAGGCTTTCTAAGACAATTGCCAAAATAGTAGAACACTCAGACTGTTAATTTTTGAAGACACAGCTATTTCCAAACTGTTTTTATTTTCGTTATGTTTTATCACTTACTTTTTTTTACACACGATGAAGATTAAGGTCTTGGTAATTTAAAAATTACGCAACACCTGCTGCAAACTGCTTCTTACACTGGAACATGAAATTTATATTGGGAAAGCACCTATTACTAGCTACAAAATATGTATGAGCCTCTGCAGCCAACTTTGTAAAATGGAATTTCTCCTCGCAGCAAAATAGACTGGTTACTTTGCTTGGGGGATTCACCATTAAAGGAGAATTGTATTGATACGTGTTAAGTATTGTTCTACTACATGAATAATGCAACCATCCTTTGTGATGCTCAGTAGTTTGGAATTATTTCTATACCAATTTATTATTTAGACACTTATATGCTGCCTTTTGCAGCAGATCTTATTTTGTTTGATAGAATGCATAACTGTATAGGTATAAATGGCAAATGTGTATCCGTAATTAATTTTGGTTCTGTGTGTTTCCACAGCTAATTAGATGGGCATGTTTTATATACCATATAAAATATCCACATCAACCAAAAAAAGAAAACGTAGTATTTTGGGGGTGTTTTATGTTTATGACAAATGACAAAAAGGAAGCTGTCAGGGATTTACTTTAAAAATTATTTTTCAGAGCATTTTGTATGTTTCACAAAGACAGTGTTATAATCTTGTTTTGTTCTCTTAACCATGCAAGTCTCACAGGCTTAGCAGCCCTGTTTTCAAAATCAAGACACATGGTGGTTAAACAGCTTAATCAACTTGTGCCTGTGCTACCCCCAAACAGCCAAATTGATCTCCCCAAAGTATTTCTCATAAAATTTGGTCTGGTAGCTATAAAGTCTTCAAAACCTCTTACGGGTCTGCTGAATGGACTACAAGTAGCGTAGCTCATCTTCACATTTCAGGTCCTTTGGAGAAGCACAGCCAAGTGACTTTGAAACGCTTTCCAACTCCATTCTCTAAATACACCTTACATACTACAGCCCTGCTATACCCTTATTTTTTTCTTTTTGTTCCAAGGCTCCGTCCCCTTCCAAAAGAAGCTCTATCCATCACCATCTTTAAGAGTTCTTACCACCCTTTCAAACACAACTCAAATGCCTTTATTTGACAGTCCGATTACCTCTTATTTTATGCACTAGATATTTTGCGGGAAGTGAGAACAGTGGCCTGCGGGATCCTGATCATCTTTCCTCATCCCCGAATTCCAGTAAAATGTACGGGTTAATATGTTGGAGACAGATCTACACTGCCTGGGTTTAAATTCCAAATGCACCATTTACTAGCTGTGTGCTTTAGGGTAAGTTATTTAACCTCCTCTTACCTATCTTAATTTGTAGCTGCTTTAACAAAATACCAAGACTGTGTAATACCCAGTTCTGGAGGATGGAAGTCCCAGGTCCTGGTACCAGCCTGGCTGAATGAGGTTCACACTTCTTCGTTCATTGCTAGACCTGTTTTGCTGTGTCTGCACATGGAAAGGGCCAGGGAGTTCTGGGGGTTTAACTTTGTAGTTACGGGTAACGACCACATGACGGCAGCACTTCCTCCTGCCCAACTCTGGTTCCTGGTGCCACCAGAGCCTGAGGGAAAGTGAGGTTATGTGGTTTGAAGTTAGAGTGGCGTGTGGCAGCAGAAACGCCCCAGGGCTTGTGTCTCATTTCTTCTTCCCCCGTACACTTCAGATTCAAGACGAATGGCAACCTCTGCCAAACCTCGATGCTGCGGCTGCCACCTCAGGAGTGCGGGGCGATCTGAGGAAGGAGGCTGGAGGTGGGAACCCCGCCACCTGGAGACCTGGGGACATTTCACAGCTCATCCCACCCAGAGGCTGCACCCTCCTTTGGGTGCGCTAGGCTTGCTTTAGCTGTAGGAGGGCCCATCTGGGTCTGGAGATTATGTTGCCAGCCAGAGGGGAGCAGGCATTCCAGGTCCAATGGGGGCTCACTGCTGGCACATCCTCCCCGGATCCCTTAGCCCCAGGACAGTCCAGTCTTAGACGCCAAGTCTGCCTAGGCTCCAGGATTGTGACATCAGTTCCGTTTATCGAGGCCTGAGGGGAATGGGGTTGGTATTTTTTAAATTTTAATCAGTTTTTCTGTGGGGGGGAGATTCTGCAGTCGATTTATAACGTTGTGTTAGTTCATGGTGCACAGCAACGTGATTCCCTCCTATATGTACATATATCCATTATTTTTCGTAATCTTTTCCATATAGGTTAACATAGTTCTGAGTAGACTTCCCTGTGCTCTGCAGTAGGTCCTTGTTGCTTATCTGTGTCTTATATATTTGTGTGTATATGTTAAGCCCAGCCTCCTATTTTATCCCTTCCCCCTTGTCCCCTCTTTTATAACCGTAAGTCTTTTTTCTGAGTCTTTGAGGCAGTCTGTGTCTTGTAAATTAGCATCTTCGACTCAGTTTTTAGATTCCCCCTGTAAGTGATATGCGATAATATTTGTCTTTGTCTCTCTTACATCACTTAGCCCGTGGTCTTCCTAGTTCCATCCGTGCGTTGCATATGGTTATACGGCTTGCTATTTCATAGCTGAGTAATCCTTTTTAGTATACGTGTACCACATCTTCTTTAGGCCATCCTCTGTCCATGGATATTTTGTTTGCTTCCGTGTCTTGGCTATCGTAAATCGTGGTGCAGTGAACGTTGGTGTGCATGAATCTGTGTGAATCACTCTTTTCTGTGCGTTTACGCCCAGGAGTGGGACTGCTGGATCATGTGATAGGTCATTTCTTAGCTTTTTAAAGAAGCTGTGTACTATTCTCCATAGTGACTGTACCAATTTCCTTTTTGCCCAGCAGTGAGGGAGGGTTCCCTTTCTTCCGGGGCCTCTCCAGCATTTATTGCCTGTAGACTTTTCAACGATGGCCACTCTGATTGGCGTGAGGGTATCCCTCGTTGTAGTTCTTAACTCCATTGTTCTAATAGTTAGCCATTTTGAGAATCTTTTCATGGGTTTTATTTTTTTAAACCGTTTGACTACAATATACTTGTGGAAGTGGGCTTCTTGAAAGTCGGCCCCTTTTTGAACTGCTTTTCACCTGCCTACCCCAGGGAATTTATGGGGTTCCTGTGTTGGTTACAGCCCCACAGGCCTTGTGAATGTTCAATGCCAAGAAGCTGGGGTTTTAGCGTTGTAGTTATGGGAAATGTCCACAAGATGGCAGCACTTACTCCCCGACCCTGGGTCCCAGCGCCGCCGGAGCTTTAGGGGAAGTGGGTTTTTGTGGTTTGAAGTTAGAGTGGAGTGTGCCAGCAGAAACGCCCCAGGGCTTGTGTCTCATTTCTTCTTTCCCCGTACCCTTCAGATTCAAGACAAACGGCAACTTCTGCCAAACCTCGATGCTGCAGCTGCCACCTCAGCATCCTCTGCTGGAGGTGGGAACCCCGCCACCGGGAGACCTGGAGACCTGGGGACATTTCAAAGCTAATCCCACCCAGAGGCTGCACCCTCCTTTGGGTGCGCTAGGCTTGCTTAAGCTGTAGGAGGGCCCATCTGGGTCCGGAGATTATGTTGCCAGCCGGAGGAGAGCAGGCGCTCCAGGTCCAGTGGGGGCTCATTGCTGGCACACTCTCCGCAGCTCCCTTAGCCCCAAGACCATCAACTCTTAGGCCTCAGGTTTACTCAGGCTCCAGGTAAGTGATATCAGCCCAGATTTTCGAGGCCAGAGGGGAACAGGGTCGGCATTTCTTTTTTAATTAATTTTTTTTCGGGGGTTGTTTCTACAGTCGATTTCTCACGTTGTTTTAGTTCATGGTTCACAGCAACGTGATTCCCTTCTATACAGACAGCTATCTCTTATTTTTCGGAATCTTTTCCCATATAGATTAATACAAAGGGCTGAGTAGACTTCCCTGTGCTCTGCAGTAGGTCCTTGTTGCTTATCTATGTCATATATGTTTATGTGTATATGTTAATCCCAGCCTCCTAATTTATCCTCTGCCCACACCGTCCCCTCTTTCATAATCGTTGTCTTTTTTTCTAAGTCTGTGAGGCAGCCTGTGTCTTGTAAATTAGCTTCTTCGACTCAATTTTTGATTCCACCTGTAAGTGATATGCGATGCTATTTTTCTGGGCCTGTCTGTCTTACATCACTTAGCCCTTGGTCTTCCTAGATCCATCCATGCATTGCAAATGGCAATACCGCTTGCTATTTTATAGCTGAGTAATATTTTTTGGTATATATGTACCACATCTTCTTTAGGCCATCCTCTGTCCATGGATATTTTGGTTGCTTCTGTCTTAGCTATTGTAAATAGTGCTGCAATGAACAGTGGTGTGCGCGAATCTGTGCGAATTACTGTTTTCTGTGCATATATGCCCAGGTGTGGGATTGCTGGATTATGTGATAGGTCACTTCTTAGTGTTTTAAAGAACCTCCGTACTGTTCTGCGTAGTGGCTGTACCAATTTCCATTTCACCCAACACGGAAGGAATGTTCCCTTTCTTCCAGGGCCTCAACAGCATTTATGGTATGTAGACCTTTCGATGATGGCCACTGTGACTGGTGTGAGGGGGTCCCTCGTTTTTCGTTTTTATCTCCGTTGCTCTAAGCTTAGCGATTTTGAGCATCTTTTCTTGGGTTTTCTTTTTTTAAACGGTTTGAATACAATGTACCTGTTGAAATGGGCTTCTTGCAAGTCGGCCCGCTTTTGAACTCCTTTTTGACTGCCTACCCCAGGGAATTTATTGGCGCCAGGTGTTGTTTACAGCCCTGCTTGCCTTGTGAATATTCAGGGCCAAGATGCAGGGGTTTTCGCGTTGTAGTTACGGGAAATGCCCACAAGATGGCAGCACCGGATCGTACCTTACCTGGTTCTTGCTGCCACCAGAACCTTTGGGGAAGTCTGGTGTTAGGGTTGTATTGGGTTGGCCAAATGTTTCGTTCGTTTTTTCCCCTAACATGGCTCTAGTAGCACTTAGTTGTCTTTAACTTTATTAGAAACAATTTTGTTAGATTGTATGTGACAGCTGTCACATCAGCGTGCATTTAAAGAAGAACGTATCAAAACTGGTGACGTTTTGTGTAGCCATTTTAATATTGAAGATTAAAAAAAGCAACATTTTTGACATAGTGTGCTTTATTATTTCAAGAAAGGTAAAAACGCAACTGAAACGCACAAAAATTTTGTGCAGTGTGTGCAGAAGTTGCTGTGACTGACCAAACAGGTCAAAAGTGGTTGCAAAGTTTCTTCCTGGAGATTTCTCGCTGGACGATGCTTTACGGTTGGGTAGACCAGTTGAAGTTGATAGTGATCAAATTGAAACCGTAATTGAGAATAATCAACGTTATACACATGGGAGACAGCCGACATACTTAAAGTATCCAGATCCAGCGTTGAAAATAATTTGTCCCAACTTGGTTATGTGAATCGCTTTGACGTTTGGGTTCCACATAAGTTAAGTGAAAAAAACCTTCTTGACCGTGTTTCTGTATGCTCTTCTTTACTGAAGTGTAAGGAAAATGTTCCCTTTTTAATACAGATTGTGACAGGCGATGAGAAGTGGATACTGTAAAACAATGTGGAACAGAAGAGATCGTCCGGAAAAAAAGCGAACGAACATTTTGGCCAACCCCATACACATTATCTCTTCTTTTTCCGAATTTTTTCCCATGTGGATTTTGACAGGGATGAGTAGACTTCTTTGTGCTCTGTGGAAGGTCCTTGTTGATTTTTTATTCCGTATATATTTGGGTGTATATGTTTATCCCAACCTCCTTATTTATCCTTCCCCCACTCCCCAGTCTCCTATTTGGTAACTGTTAAGTCTGTTTTCTCAGTCTGTGAGTCTGCTTCTCCTTTGTAAAGTAGTTTTTATCTCCAATGCTCTAATAGTTAGTGATTTTGAGCCTCTTTCCATGTTTTTTCTTTTTTTAAAACAGTTTGACTACAATATCCCTGTTGAAATGGGCTTCTTGAAAGTCTGCCCTCTTTTGAACTCCTTTTTGACTGCCTACCCCAGGGAATTTATTAGGGTCAGGTGGTGTTTACAGCCCCGCAGGCCTTGTGAATATTCAGTGCCAAGCCGCAGGGGTTTTAACATCGCAGTTATGGGAAATGGCCACAAGATGGCAGCACTTCCTCCTGCCCACCTCTGGTTCGTGGTGCCACCAGAGCCTGAGGGAAAGTGGGTTTTTGTGGTTTGAAGTTAGAGTGGCGTGTGCCAGCAGAAACACCCCAGGGCTTGTATCTCATTACTTCTTCCCCATTACCCTTCACTACCCAGGCAAATGTTAACCCTTCCAGAACCTAAATGCTGAGGGTGCCGTCATATGTGGGTGGGGTGACTCTGAGGAAGGAGGCTGGAGGTGGAAACCCCACAACCAGGAGATGCTGAGACCAGGGAACATTTCAAAGTTAATCCAACCCAGAGGCTGCACCCTCCTTTGGGTGCACTAGGCTTGCTTTAGCTGTAGGAGGGCTTATCTGGATCTGGAGATTGTGGTGCCAGCCAGAGGGAAGCAGGCACTCCAGTTCCAAGGGGGGCTCATTGCTGGCACATCCTCCCCAGCTCCCTTGGCCCCAGGGGAGTCCAGCCTTAGGACCCAAGCCTGATCAGGCTCCATGGGTGTGACACCATTTAGACCTGTGTCTAAACAGTGTCTCTTAAATCATATGGAGAAATAGAAACATTTAAATTAGAAAGCCAAAATAGCTGTTACAGAGGTCACTCACTATTGACCTCCCACACATAATATTCATCAAGTGTGAATAAATTTTTTTATAGGAAGGTTATAAAGTGGAATTATTGGTAAAATTCACAGATACACGATGTTGGAGCTGTGTTAGTCGTGAAGTCGGACAGTTTGGTGTGGATGAGCTAATAGGGGGTAGGTGCTAGGACATGAAACATGCAAAGGTTTCACAATGGGTTCTAGCATGTAATTTTATTCAAAGAAATTCTGTGAATGTAACAGCTAAAATGTTGTACACCGAAGTTACCATCGTGTAACCTTGCCAGTTATTCTAAGGAAAGTTAAACTAATAGTTATTGGTCTTAGAGTTTCCATGATTTACATCCTCTTACGGACTAAATGTCAATCTAAGAAAGAAATGGAAAATTTTATTTGAGCCAAAATTTGAGGATTGTAACCCAGAAAGAGCATCTCAGAAAGATCTGAAAATTGTTCCACCCATTAGGAGTCAAGGCACACTTACACAGGTTTTTGGAGACAGAGGGCTACACACTAAATGACATTTTATTGACAGTTTACACAATCCAAATCATCGTGGCCCCTTACGAGATCAAGAAGAAATGTTACCCTTTAAGGAGTTGTCTTGTCGATGCTGGGAGAATGTTGCTCTGTATGGTTGAGCAGGTATTCCTGCCAGTGGAGGAGATTTGGTTGGTGCATAATGCAGATACACAAGGCACAGTAGGGGAGAGAGGAGGCCAAAGGGCAGAGAAAAATTTTTATGTTTAAATTTTTCTTGTCGGGCCATAAAATTTGAATTTTATTTCACATGTATATGTCCCCTGAGAATTCCTGTGTTGCAACCCTCACCCCCAGTGTGACTGTATTTGGAGATAGACCTATGAGGAAGTAATCAGTTAAATGAGGTCCTGAGGGTAGGGCCCTCATCCTAGAGAATTAAAAGAAGACACATCAGAGAGCTCTCTCTCCCCCTCCCTCCCTCCCGCCCTCTCTCTCTCTCTCTCTCTCTCTCTCTCTCTCTCCCTCCCTCCCTCCCTCCCTCTCTCCCTCTCTCCCTCTCCCCATCTCACCCTCTCTCTCTGTCTGTCTCTCTCTCTCTCTGCCAGGGGAGGACACAGGAAGAATGCTGCCAGCTACAAGCCAGAGAGAGAGTCCTCACCAGGAACTGAATAAGCCAGCACCCTGATTTTGGACTTTCCAACCTCCCAAACTGTGAGAAATAACTTGCTGTTGTTTAAGCCGCTCAGTCTGTTGTATTTTGTTAGCGCAGCCCAAGCCAACTACGATACACAGGAAGTAGTATTGTATCTATTAATGTTCAGAGGACGAGTACGTCAATGAATGTGGATGAGGCCACGCATGAATCTTGTTGAATTGTAGCATTAAATAAAACTGATAGGTTGGTGATTTTTGAAAATTAATTGTAGACCGTTTCTAAGATAAAGTCACTTTTGACTCTATAGCATAGATCGGTGCTTCCCTACATACAGATATTTATGGTGACAATGTTGAATGTTACCTCAGCCCTGTGCTCCTGGAAAAAGCCAGGACTCAGAAATTCTCCCACCATTTTGTGTTCTGGAAAATGGCTACTGCAAAAACCACCTTTCCCCAAATGACTTAGGTAAGAATCAAGATACCCACCCCCCAATTTACATATGACAAGGCTAGAAACAGACACCCCACATTCCCATTCTTTGCCTTTTAAATGGTTGGCTGAATCATTTTTTGTTCCCACTGACTCAGATAACAAAATACTTGTTAGAACTTGGTACAACATAGCTCAGTTTTCAGGTCTACAAAAGGTGCTGAACAACAAGAAACTTTATTAAAATACATAGAATTGGATCAGATAGAAACTCCTCTCCTTCCCCCAGGACTCAGTTTTGACCCACGCTCAGCCAGTGCCAGCATACAGCCCCTCCTTAAAGGCCCTTCCAGGGAATAGGCAGGAGGTGATATGAGGACAAAATATTCTTCTCAGTCATTCTACTTCCCCAAGCCTGGTGCTGCCTGAAAACTGGCTTCGCCAGAAGACACAACCAAGCCAGAAGCGGGGGAAGGAAGGATTTATTAGTTGCAGCAAGTCAGGAGACCACCAGGGATCTTTCCCAAAGCAGTGTCTCCCCTGCAACAAAACTGGGGAAGTTTTAAGTTTTAAGTACATGCATATTCATGAAGGAGCTTGAGGGGGTAGGCAGAGTCCAAGCTTTAGTTGATTGACGTCATGAGGGTCAGAAAAGGTCATCATCATCCCTTGGGTTCCAGTTGATCTTGTGGTTAAGCGCCTGAGGGGGGATTTAAATTCTGTAAAACAGCTTTGTCGTGGTCCAAAACGCGGGTCGGAAAAGAATTTCCGGACACGAGGCAGAATGTAAAGAAGATAGAATTTATTAGAGAGAAGGGTCACTGCCAGAACAGCGGGCCAGCTTCCTAGCAGTCTGGGAGAGTCGATCCCGAACATGTGCTATTTATCAGTTTTTATAGCCAGAAAGCAAAGGAATGGTCCGAGGTGAAAATTTTGTTTACTGATTGGTCGAGGCACATATGAGGCACATATACCTACCGGGTGGGGTGCGAGTGGGACAGGCCAGATGCCTTTCCTTATTTGGGAGAGGTTGCCCAGGTGGGCTCAGGAATTTCATGACCATCACAACATGGTAGGGAGGGCTATTAAGAGTCCGGTAGGGGGTGTAACGCTGAACGTTTTTAGGCAGGGTCGTCCTTTGTCCTTGAAGCACCACAAGCTTAAGACAGTGCTTTAGGCTCATCTTTGCCATTGAAACAGAAGTGAGAGTCTTTACAACTGCTTCATTATTTTTGCTGTTGTTATTTTTCTTGCCTGATAAGTTTGTCCTTTTGTTCTCTTAAGCTTTTGTTAGTACTGAGACCTGTTTAAGCACTGTGGGCCGGTTTAGATCACAAAATGACTTAGGCCAAAAATGGCTTCTCTTATGTCAAGAAAGCCGTGCCTGATTCTCCTTCTCCAGAGACCCCCCACCCTCTGAGCTTACACTGGTACCTCCTAGTCTTGTTTACTTATCCTGAGAAAAGCTGCTTTTGCCTAACCTCTGAGACACTGGCTGATCTTGTGATCCCAGTATCGCCCCCATTGCAGTATAGTCCCATTCACCCCTCTTGTAATAATCCTGTAGAACAGTCTCTCTTTACGTCCAGATTTATCTTGCATTTGACGGAGGAAACCGGAAGGAAATAAAATTTTGTCAGAAGGCTCTGGGAATCTTAGATTATCTAGCTCCTCAGTCTGTTCTCTCTCCTTTCCCAGTGACTACCACTGTTTTGGTTTCTGCTCCTATAATTGAACATTGATGGGTAACATAAAGTAATACATGATCAAACTGGGGGGTTTCACCTTCCTTTTGGGAAGATCTCCTCTAGAATATTTTCTATCTCATCCAATTCTACATACTGGAATAAAAATTCTTGTTGTTCAGCACCTTTTGTAGACCTGAAAACTGAGCTCTTGTACCAAGTTAGTTTTAGGGCATTTTTATAAGATATATTAGAAGATTTAAACCGCCTTTCCTCTAGAGAGCGTTGGATATGATTAATAGTCCTGTAATGTTCTGATCAAAAGGTTTGCCTATTGAAATGATAGGGGTTCTCTCTAGGAGCGATATGTTCTACTTAGAAGTAAGTTGGGCTTGGATTTGCTATGTCCTGAGAACTGTGGTTTAGAATCATGCAGGATTTGGCCCCAAGTTCAGTCTACTGTTTTGTAGCAGCTGACTGACTTAGGATCTCAACTGTTTCATCTGAAAATCAGAAAAAAAAAAACAACTCACATGGTTTTTGGGGTGATTCATTGTGGGCAAAGTGCTTAGCACAGTGCCTGGGACCGGTTAAATAAAGAAATACTATTATTATTAATAAGGTACTTTTTTTTAGTCCTCCTCTGCCCCTTTGCTCAATGGAAGAAGTTCTCTTCCTGTCTCTGGCTGAAACGTTAGGCAGTTCTCTGACTCTTCTGGTCCATTTTAATATCGTCAAAGTCCTTTGTTAGTTTAAGTTGCAAGACACAGCCTCGGTTTGGAAACTAGAATGTCTAGATCCAGAAAATCCTGATTGTAAAGTAAGCCAGCGTATGGGATGTGGATAAAGGATATGTATGTATGTGGAATATCTGATTTGTGTCTCTTTTTCTCCACCTCTAGTCCTGGCAGGTGTTTGTTGAAGATTCTTCCTCTCCTGGAGGATTTTGTTGCTTCTTTGGGGACCAACCCCATCCTATTGTTGGGGAACTCTTTCCTCCAGCTCCATTGACTGGGGCAAATGGATTTTCATTTCTGCTGGTCACTTCCTTCCGTAGCAGTGCCTTTAGAAACCAGAAGTCTACTGCTAGCTTTTCTCTGCTGTTGTTATTCCTCCTCCAGGAAAATCTTCTTGGACAAGATTTGACCACTAACCGCTGACTCTCTGCCCCACGCTGGATCTCACTCCCTCATGGTCCTCACAGGAAAGACCTGCCCATCCTTGGCCCCAACAGACACTTGTAATACAAGGTGATTCCCAAGCGGCTTTCTCTTTTCCAGCCTCTATGCCCTAAATTGTCCATCTTTTGCTGTTCAGATTTCAGATAGAAGTCAAACACTAGTCTCCTGTGTCCTTTCAACCTCAGCTCACCCATTTCAAGGTCTCTGTGTGATTCTGTTGAAGTTATTTTCTCTAAAGCAAAGGGAGGAACCCTTCCCTCAATGTTGGTGATCTATGCAGAGACATATAACTGGTTCTTGGCCATCTAAAGCTTGCAAGTTCCACCAGGTAGGCTCTTTTACAGCACTCAGATATCTGCTATCTGATATCTTATAGATTTGAGTCCTTTTTTTTTTTTTTTTTTGCGGTACACGGGCCTCTCACTGTTGTGGCCTCTCCCGTTGCAGGGCACAGGCTCTGGACGCGCAGGCCCGGCGGCCATGGCTCACGGGCCCAGCCGCTCCACGGCATGTGGGATCTTCCCGGACCGGGACACGAACCCGTGTCCCCCGCCTCGGCAGGCGGACTCTCAACCACTGCGCCACCAGGGAAGCCCCGATTTGAGTCCATTTTAACACCCTCTTCCATTATTATTATTGGTTTATTAAGGCTCTTCATCTCAAATCCATAGGTTATATGTGTAATTAACATGAGCTTAACACTAGAAATGATTCACTCCCTCTCCAAGTACAGAAACCTTGGGCAGGTGATCTAAGAAACTTCCAAAAGGCTCAGGAGGGAAAGTAAATAAACGAAAAGAAAATAAAAGGATGAGTTTTAATATTCAGGCCAAATTTCATACCAACAGCAGCAGCAGGGGTGTTAGTGAAGTGCGTGGTACCAGCTTTAGTGGATATTTTAGCTTCCTTCTTAATTCATAGCCTCCCTGATAGAATAAAAACAGTAGCTACTATTTCAGTGGGCTTTATTAGCAGGCATTGTGCTAAACACTTTTCTATATTTTTTATGTCATTTAATCCTCTGTGTCATTCAGAATGCCAGAAGAATTTAATAATGTGTCCAAGATCACATGATTAGCAAACACAGAGGTATAAAATTCATACCAGCTCTGTCTGGATCCATAACCTGAACTCTTAGACAACTGCACTGGTTGATGTTATTCCAGACCCTTTCCTAGGTTTTGCAGAAAATTTGTCCAAGGTCTTGTGTCACAATCATGCCCTGGGCAGGCTTATTCTGTGAGGAGGAAAACATGTTCTGAGAGTTTATTCAATATTTTTCCTTGAGTTTGGCTGGAGAAGTATCCTGCCACGTATCAGTTTAGAGAGCAATGTTTTCTTTAAGTTTCCAGATGGTCCACCAGCGACACAATCAACATCAATAATTTGGTAATGGATTCAAAAGGTGCATTTTGTACACACAAACAATAGAAAATGATGTCTTATTTCTTCTTTGGGAAATACCAGACCCCTTCATGTTAGCTAGAGGGGTAGAGATTATGCAATGAATGTACATACATCTGTTTATAGAAAGAAAAAGAAAGAGGGAGGAAGGGAGGGAACGAGGAAGGAAGGGATGAAGGAAGGAAGGAAGGAAAAGAGAAAGGGAGGGATGGAAAGGTAGGGGGGAGGAGAGAGAGAGAGAGTTGGAGAGGAAATGATTGCGATCATTAGCTCCTGAACTCTGTTTTTCACAATGTCCCACATGATGTTAATGCAGATTTGTGAAACACTGGATTAAATAGGCTTCCACCCTACATTTTCTCAGTCTTTAACATGTGTTTCAACTCTCTAAGAAGGGGACACGGTTTACCCTAGTTTCACACTCCTTTGATCATAGACGCCTTTGTTCCCTCCATCCACCCACCTCTCAGAAGAAACAAATATTACAAAGTGCCAGTGCTCCAGGGAAGTTTCTTTGAGAAAGGATGGTCTTGGTGGTCACAGGAAGGAAGCCACTGCTCTAATCAAGTGTGATTATTGGAAGAGAAATAGAGTCAGAATTGCAGGGGTCTTTTCTCCTAAAGAAACAAAGTCAAAATGGTTTTCTGGTGAGAAGGAAAGTGTCCAAGTCAGATGTTTCACCAGTGGGAACACAGAATAATGAGGCCGCACGTTCAGCGCCACCATCTGATGCACGTTCCCTGAGACGGATGGCAAGACTTAGGCTTCTCTTTGAACATTTTAAGTGATAAATGCTTTTTTGGGGCACCAAATGTCATGGTGTTTTTTAGAGACTGATTTCCCCACTGAAATAATTTATCATAATGATGTGCACAGACTGTACACTACAGATAAACGTCCTTCTGCTATCTGCAAATGGAACATAAACAGTAGGAGGGCACCGAGGTTACAATATGCAGCTTCTTTTAGTAAAAACCAGAGAAGAGCAGATGTTAGTATGGCGAATGTTACAGGGCTTTCTAATTTATTTACTCTTTTACATCACGCAGTATTAAAGGAGTCATATTAACCTCATTTTGCATTACAGGAATAGGAAATAAGCTCTTCTGGTAGAAGGAAGTTATCCATGCCACTTTGGCAAACAGTGTAATGAAGATATCATTCACAGAAACTGACTTTACGGGATGCCAAGCCTTTCTTTGCTACTAGACTGTCTTTCCACATGGCTGAGCCCAACAAAATTGTCACCCATGGAGGATTCATGTTGACAGCTCAGAGACTGAACAGCGTTTTGCTGTGACCCTTAAAAGCTAGCTCTGAAGTCACTTGGCCATTCCCCATCTTCTTGGAGAACCCCACTATTTTACCAAACCCTGCAACCATTAGCTTTCAAATCTCTTCTTAATTCTATATGAAAGTAGTTGCTGGGATTTCTTGAGAGCATAAATTCTTCACCCCTGAATCTAAGAGATTCCAAGCAAACGAATTATGAGGTTATGTTTAAATTAGTAATTATATAGTCTGAAATAAGTGAGAAGATATTAACTCTGGTAATCTCAGATATTGGGTAAATGGGTGTGTGGAATTCCTTGTTCTTTCTGAATTTTTAAAGAACATTAAAAGTCCATATTTTTACATATGTATAGAACTTTTAAATTTAGAAATTACCTTTGCTTGCAGTATCACAGTTAAATCTTATGACAAGTTGGTGAGGAAGATGGAGTAAGAATTTGAAGCCCAGCGCGTGATTGGCCCAGGAGCACTGGCGAAAATGGGTCCCCCTTGATGCCATGATGTTTCAAACGTCAGCTCACCCCCCTCTATGCGCGGTGTCTCCTGCAAAGATTATGTTTTGAGACGTTTAGTTTTGAACTTGTTTGAAAGGCATGAATTTGGGGGGGTGGTTAGGAGGACAGATAAGGGATTGCTGTGTATTCTTTTTTTTATACATCAGGCTCTTATTAGTTATCTATTTTATACATATTAGTGTATATATGTCAATTCCAATCTCCCAATTCATCCCACCCCATCCCCCCTGCCGCTCTCCCCCCTTGGTGTCCATAGGTTTGTTCTCTACTTCTGTGTCTCTATTTCTGCCTTGCAAACCAGTTCATCTGTACCATTTTTCTAGATTCCACATATATGTGTTAATATACAATATTTGTTTTTCTCTTTCTGACTTACTTCACTCTGTAGGACAGTCTCTAGGTCCATCCACGTCTCTACAAATGACTCAGTTTCGTTCCTTTTTATGGCCAAGTAATATTCCATTATATATATGTACCACAACTTCTTTATCCATTCATCTGTCGATGGGCATTTAGGTTGCTTCCATGACCTGGCTATTGTAAATAGTGCTGCAGTGAACATTGGGGTGCATGTGTCTTGCTGAATTATGGTTTTCTCTGGGTATATGTCCAGGAGTGGTATTGCTGGGTCATATGGTAATTCCATTTTTAGTTTTTTTAAGGAATCTCTGTACTGTTCTCCTTAGTGGCTGTATCAATTTACATTCCCACCAACAGTGCAAGAAGGTTCCCTTTTCTCCGTACCCTCTCCAGCATTTGTTGTTTGTAGATTTTCTGGTGATGCCCATTCTAACCGGTGTGAGGTGGTAACTCATTGTAGTTTTGATTTGCATTTCCTTGATAATTAGTGATGTTGAGCACCTTTTCATGTGCTTCTTGCCCATCTGTATGTCTTCTTTGGAGAAACGTCTATTTAGGTCTTCTGTCCATTTTTTGATGGGGTCATTTGCTTTTTTAATCTTGAGCTGCATGAGCTGTTTATATTTTTTGGAGATTAATCCTTTGTTGATTCATTTGCAAATATTTTCTCCCATTCTGAGGGTTCTCTTTTCATCTTATTTATAGTTTCCTGTGCTGTGCAAAAGCTTTTAAGTTTCATTAGGTCCCATTTGTTTATTTTTGTTTTTATTTCTATTACTCTGGGAAGTGGGTCAAAATAGATCTTGCTGTGGTTTATGTCAAAGAGGGTTCTTCCTATGTTTTCCTCTAAGAGTTTGATAGTGTCTGGCCTTACATTTAGGTCTTTAATCCATTCTGAGTTTATTTTTGTGTATGGTGTTAGGGAGTGTTCTAATTTCATTCTTTTACATGGAGCTGTCCCGTTTTCCCAGCACCACTTATTGAAGAGACTGTCTTTTTTCCATTGTATATCCTTGCCTCCTTTGTCATAGATTAGTTGTGCATAGGTGCGTGAGTTTATCTCTGGGCTTTCTATCCCGTTCCATTGATCTATATTTCTGTTTTGGTGCCAGTACCGTATTGTCTTAATTACTGTAGCTTTGTAGTATGGTCTGAACTCAGGGAGTCTGATTCCTCCAGCTCCATTTTTTTCCCTCAAGATTGCTTTGACTATTCAGGGTCTTTTGTGTCTCCATACAAAGTTTAAGATTTTTTTGTTCTCGTTCTGTAAAAAATGCCATTGGTAATTTGATAGGGATTGCACTGAATCTGAAGATTGCTTTGGGTACTATAGTCATTTTCACAATATTGATTCTTCCCATCCAAGAACATGGTATATGTCTCCATCTGTTTGTGTCATTTTTTATTTCTTTCATCAGTGTCTTATAGTTTTCTGAGTAGAGGTCTTTTACCTCCTTAGGTAGGTTTATTCCTAGGTATTTTATTCTTTTTGTTGCAATGGTGAATGGGATTGTTTCCTTAATTTCTCTTTCCAATCTTTCGTTGTTAGTGTATAGGAATGCAAGAGATTTCTGTGCATTAATTTTGTATCCTGCTACTTTACTGCTTTCATTGATTAGCTCTAGTTGCTTTCTGGTGGTGTCTTTAGGACTTTCAGTGTATAGTATCGTGTGATCTGCAAACAGTGACAGCTTTACTTCTTCTTTTCCAATTTGTATTCCTTTTATTTCTTTTTCTTCTCTGATTGCTGTGGCTAGGACTTCCAAAACTATGTTGAATAATAGTGGCAAGAGTGGACATCCTTGTCTTGTTCCTGAAGTTGAGGAAATCCTTTCAGTTTTTCACCACTGAGAATGGTATTTGCTGTGGGTTTGTCATATATGGCCTCTATTATGTGGAGGTAGGTTCCCTCTATGCCCACTTTCTGGAGAGTTTTTATCATAACTGGGGGTTGAATTTTGTCAAAAGCTTTTTTGACATCTATCGAGATGATCCTATTGTTTTTAGTCTTCAGTTTGTTAATACGGTGTATTGCATTAAGTGATTTGCGTATACTGAAGAATCCTTGCATCCCTGGGATAAATCCCATTTGCTCATGGTGTATGATCCTTTTAATGTGTTGTTGGATTCTGTTTGCTAGTATTTTATTGAGGATTTTTGCATCTATGTTCATCAGTGATATTGGTCTCTAATTTTACTTGGAGTATCTTTGTCTGGTTTTGGTATCAGGGTGATGGTGGCCTTGTAGAATGAGTTTGGGAGTGTTCCTTCCTCTGCAATTTTCTGGAAGAGTTTGAGAAGGATGGGTGTTAGCTCTTCTCTAAATGTTTGATAGAATTCACCTGTAAAGCCATCTGGTCCTGGACTTTTGTTTTTTGGAAGATTTTTATTCGCAGTTTCAATTTCTTTACTTGTGATTGGTCTGTTCATATTTTCTGTTTTTTCCTGGTTCAGTCTTTGAAGGTTATACCTTTCTAAGAATTTGTCCATTTCTTCCAGGTTGTCCATTTTATTGACATAAAGTTACTTGTAGTAGTCTGTTATGATGCTTTGTATTTCTGTGGTGTCCATTGTAACTTCTCCTTTTTCATTTCTAATTTTATTGATTTGAGCCTTTTCCCTTTTTTCTTGATGAGTCTGGATAAAGGTTTATCAATTTTATCTTCTCAAAGAAGCAGCTTTTAGTTTCATTGATCTTTGCTATTGTTTTCTTTGTTTCTGTTTCATTTATTTCTGTTCTGATCTTTATGATTTCTTCTACTAAGTTTGGGTTTTGTTTGTTCTTCTTTCTCTAGCTCCTTTAGGTGTAAGGTTAGATTGTTTATTTGAGATTTTTCTTCTTTCTTGAGGTACGATTGTATTGCTATAAACTTCTGTCTTAGAACTGCTTTTGCTGCATCCCATAGGTTTTGGATCGTCGTGTTTTTGTTGTCATTTGTCTCTAGGTATTTTTTTTATTTCCTCTTTGATTTCTTCAGTGATCTCTTGGTTATTTAGTAACATACTGTTTAGCCTCTGTGTGTTTGTGTTTTTTACGTTTTCTTCCCTGTAATTTACTTCTAACCTCATAGCACTGTGGTAGGAAAAGATGCTTGATATGATTTCAATTTTCTTAAATTTACTGAGGCTTGCTTTGTGACCCACAATGTGATCTATCCTGGCGAATGTTCCGTGTGCACTTGAGAAGAAAGTGTAATCTGCTGTTTTCAGATGGAGTGTCCTACAAATATCAATTAAATCTATCTGTTCTATTGTGTCATTTAAAGTTTGTGTTTCCTTATTAATTTCTGTCTGGATGATCTGTCCATTGGTGTAAGTGAGGTGTTAAAATCCCCCTCTATTATTGCGTTACTGTCGATTTCCTCTTTTATAGCTGTTAGCAATTGCCTTGTGTATTGAGGTACTCCTATGTTGGGTGCATATATATTTATAATTGTTATATTTTCTTCTTGGATTGATCCCTTGATCATGATGTAGTGTCCTTCCTTGTCTCTTGTAACAGTCTTTATTTTAAAGTCAATCTTGTCTGATATGAGAATTGCTGCTCCAGCTTGCTTTTGATTTCCATTTGCATGGAATAACTTTTTCCATCCCCTCACTTTCAGTCTGTATGTGTCCCTAGGTCTGAAGTGGGTCTTTTGTAGACAGCATATATATGGGTCTTGTTTTTGTATCCATTCAACCAATCTGTGTCTTTTGGTTGGAGCATTTAATCCATTCACCTTTAAGGTAATTATCAATATGTATGTTCCTAT
>NC_041231.1:19460078-19464276 GCF_002837175.3 Physeter macrocephalus
TTTTTGTAGATCCTTTTCTTCTCTTGTGTTTCCCACTTAGAGAAGTTCCTTTAGCATTTGTTGTAGAGCTGGTTTGGTGGTGCTGAATTCTCTTAGCTTTTGTTTGTCTGTAAAGCTTTTGATTTCTACATCAAATCTGAATAAGATCATTTCCAGGTAGAGTAATTTTGTTGTAGGTTCTTCCCTTTCATCACTTTAAATATATTGTGCCACTCCCTTCTGGCTTGTAGAGTTTCTGCTGAGAAATCATCTGTTAACCTGATGGGAGTTCCCTTATATGTTATTTGTCGTTTTTCCCTTGTTGCTTTCAATAATTTTTCTTTGTCTTTAATTTTTGTCAATTGGATTGTACCTCGGCATGTTTCTGCTTGGGTTTATCCTGCCTGGGACTCTCTGTGCTTCCTAGACTTGGGTGGCTATTTCCTTTCCTATGTTAGGGAAGTTTTCGACTGTAATCTCTTCAAACATTTTCTTGGGTCCTTTCTCTCTTCTCCTTCTGGGACCTCTATAATGTAAATGTTGGTGTGCTTAATGTTGTCCCAGAGGTCTGTTAGGCTGTCTTCATTTCTTTTCATTCTTTTTTCTTTATTCTGGTCTGTGGCAGTGAATTCCACCATTCTGTTTTCCAGGTCACTTATCTGTTCTTCCTCAGTTATTCTGCTATTGATTCCTTCTAGTGTATTTTTCATTTCAGTTATTGTATTGTTCATCTCTATTTATTTGTTCTTTAATTCTTCTAGGTGTCTGTTCTTTAATTCTTCTAGGTCTTTGTTAAACATTTCTTGCGTGTTCTCGCTCTTTGCCTCCATTCTTTTTCTGAGGTCCTGGATCATCTGCACTATCGTTATTCTGAATTCTTTTTCCGGAAGGTTGCCTATCTCCACTTCATTTAGTTGTTTTTCTGGGTTTTTATCTTGTTTCTTCATCTGGTACATGGTCCTCTGCCTTTTCATTTTGTCTGTGTTTCTGTGAATGTGGTTTTCATTCCACAGGCTGCAGGATTGTAGTTCTTCTTGCTTCTGCTGTCTGCCCTCTGTTGGATGAGGCTCTCCAAACTCCAGAACTCCACACTCTGGAGGCCCTGCTTTGGACGTGCTGCCTCTCCCCTTCTGCACAGGTCCTCTGTGAATTCTTAATATCTCTGCTGTCTAGTTACTTTTTTAGTGTGTGAGGAACCTGAGAAAGTATTCTTTCTTTAAAATATCATTAGTAGAAGCAGTAATAGTACTACCTAATTTTATTGACTACATAGCTATATGCCTGGTACCACTTTACATGCATTTAAAAATCATAACCATCAAGACAGAGACTGAGGTGGGAAGAGAGAGGGAGATAGAGAGAGAATATTAGTTTCCTCAGTTACAGTTGATGAAACTGAGTGATACAGACTCTGAGATATTAAATAACTCCCTGGAAGCCATTTACTTAGCTGGTTACTTAGCTGGTAAGTGGTGATGCCAGACAGTAAATCCAGGAATGTCTGACTCTTAAAACCTAGGGTTCATAACCACAAACCCAGGAAAGGCAAATACCCTGTGTATTTGCTGCCAGTCCCTATTCCTACGTCCATGGCAGACATTATTCGATTGTTGCACTTTCTGTTGAACTACCTCAGTGTGCCTTCCTTCCCCACAGAGCTCTGCCAACAGCTACTACTATGTGATTGGAGCTGGCGTGTAACATGAGTTGCCATTCTTTCATCAACTATGCTGACTTAAAAATTCATACTCTCAATCACTAAGGTATACTTCGAGGAAAAAAGTAGCTAACTCATCTTATCATCAATTATTATCACACTGTCAGTAGTAATATCACATAGGCATGGTTATATATGTATTTTAGTTGGTGACAGGTCGGAAAAGAAGTGAAGGATTGTTAATTTGGACTGCAGTGCATGCAGCCAATGAGTGATGATCACAGACTTTGTTTGATATGGAATATGCATTTTTAATTATTTAGGCAAGTGACTCGTTGTTACTAGTTCCAAAGTATAAATAACATTTTAGAGACCATGTGTCCAACCATCTGCAGGATTGCAGTATAATGTGTGTTCTAATGAACTTAACTATACAATTGGGAGCTGTGCAAGCAATTAGTTGCTTTCTCTTTGTCCTCTGATTTCACCAAGGCTGGCAGAGAAAGGAAGAATTTTGTAAGGAAAAAGAACAAAGACAAATAAATACTTTTAATGGGTGGGGGGTCATGAATTCTATGGCCATTTGTGCATAGTCCCAAAGAAAGTATAAGGGTCCTGAAATCCTTAAAAGCAGGTTAAGGTCTTCTGTGTTGCACTAGTTTCCTGAAAATCCTCAGACTATAAAAAATGGAGAACTACCCACTCAAGGGAGGCCCAGCAGTGGGCTACAATTAGAAGTGAGTCCATAGAATTTTTTACCACTTGTTTCAATTATAACAAGTCCCATACATTTTTCTGAGAAAGGCTGCAGACAATGATCATTTTTGATGTGATGATTTCAGAGAGAGGATGGAGAAATCCATGATGGCTGTTACAGAAGCTTTACGTCTAGCAGAGTAGAAAGATGCAAGACCTCTGGTGAGATGAAAAACTCAATACTTCCTACTCAAAAGCTCTTATCCTATAACTTGTGGTACAGATAGTAGTTAAGACATTAAGATAGTTTATAAAAATCCATAACATAAATTATAAGGGATTTTATATTTTATGTAAGCATTATGGGTGTTTCCATATTGACAATCATAGTCATTATCTTACTTGCTTTCACACATGAAAATCATTATATCTTGCTAATACATACATTTGGCTTAAAGTGTCCAGCAACTATTTGGCAAGAACCTATTTTGCTCCTTGTTATTTTACTTAAAATTTTCTTACTCATTTCCTACCCACAAACATGAAAGTTATCATCACAGATGAGGAAACTGAATTTCGAGGGGCTTGCTAGGTCATACAACTGGAAAGTGGGGGAGCCAGGCTTTGAAAACTGAAATATTGGGTGCATATCTACCTAAAATATTGAAGGCTCCCTTTTGGATTTCATCACTACAGATAAGCGATGTGACCTTAGGCAAGTCCCTTTTTCTGAATTCGTCATATAAAATAATGATGTTAAACTAGATATCCTATATTTTTCTACCAAGGGACTCTAATCGGGAACAATGACAAACGTAAAAGAACAAACATCAAAGCACCTTATAGAGGTTATACATACACACACACATTATATCCATATTTGCATACATACTTTTTAAATACATATATATTTAAATACAGATATATATAGATATATGTATATAAATAGGTGGATGTAAATATAGCTAAGAAACTATGCTATATCTGTTACTTTTTCTTTTTTTTTTTAACTTTTTGGCTGCAACACGCAGCTTGTGGGATCTTAGTTCCATAACCAGAGATCAAACCCATGCCATCTGCAGTGGAAGCGTGGAGTCTGAACTGCTGGATGGCCACGGAAGTCCCTATATCTATATACTTTAACCACATGCTATAACGAGCACAGTGACTTTGTCAAACCTTTTTTTTGAACATCTTTATTGAAATATAATTGCTTTACAATGGTGTGTTAGTTTCTGCTTTATAACAAAGTGAATCAGTTATACATATACATATGTCCACAAATCTCTTCCCTCTTGCGTCTCCTTCCCTCCCATCCTCCCTGTCCCACCCCTCTATGTGGTCATAAAGCACCGAGCTGATCTCCCTGTGCTATGTGGCTGCTTCCCACTAGCTCTCTATTTTACGTTTGGTAGTGTATATATGTCCATGCCACACTCTTACTTTGTCCCAGCTTACCCTTCCCCCTCCCCATATCCTCAAGTCCATTCTCTAGTAGGTCAGAGTCTTTATTCCCGTCTTGCCCCTAGGTTCTTCATGACGATTTTTTTTTTTTTTTTTTTTTTTAGATTTCATATATATGTGTTAGCATGCAGTATTGGTTTTTCTCTTTCTGACTTACTTCACTCTGTATGACAGACTCTAGATCCATCCACCTCACTACAAATAACTCAGTTTCATTTCTCTTTATGGCTGAGTAATATTCCATTATATATATGTGCCACAGCTTCTTTCTCCATTCATCTGTCGATGGACACTTAGGTTGCTTCCATGTCCTGGCTATAGTAAATAGAGCTGCAATGAACATTTTGGTACATGACTGTTTTTGAATTATGGTTTTCTCAGGTTATATGCCCAGTAGTGGGA
>NC_041231.1:19464287-19464432 GCF_002837175.3 Physeter macrocephalus
AGAGTCTTTATTCCCGTCTTGCCCCTAGGTTCTTCATGACGATTTTTTTTTTTTTTTTTTTTTTTTAGATTTCATATATATGTGTTAGCATGCAGTATTGGTTTTTCTCTTTCTGACTTACTTCACTCTGTATGACAGACTCTAG
>NC_041231.1:19464587-19466583 GCF_002837175.3 Physeter macrocephalus
CCCAGTAGTGGGATTGCTGGGTCGTATGGTAGTTCTATTTGTAGTTTTTTAAGGAACCTGCATACTGTTCTCCATAGTGGCTGTGTCAATTTACATGCCCACCAACAGTGCAAGAGGGTTCCCTTTCCTCCACACCGTCTCCAGCATTTATTGTTTGTAGAGTTTTTGATGATGGCCATTCTGACTGGTGCGAGGTGATATCTCATTGTAGTTTTGATTTGCATTTCTCTAATGATTAATGATGTTGAGCATTCTTTCATGGGTTTGTTGGCAATCTGTATTCTTTGGAGAAACGTCTGTTTAGGTCTTCTGCCCATTTTTGGATTGGGTTGTTTGTTTTTATGATATTGAGCTGCATGAGCTGCTTGCAAATTTTGGAGATTAATCCTTTGTCAGTTGCTTCATTTGCAAATATTGTCTCCCATTCTGAGGGTTGTATTTTCGTCTTGTTTATGGTTTCCTTTACCTTGCAAAAGCTTTGAAGTTTCATTAGGTCCCATTTGTTTATTTTTGTTTTTACTTTCATTTTTCTAGGAGATGGGTCAAAAAGGATCTTGCTGTGATTTATGTCATAGAGGGTTCTGCCTGTGTTTTCCTCTAAGAGTTTGATAGTGTCTGGCCTTACATTTAGGTCTCTAATCCATTTTGAGTTTATTTTTGTGTATGGTGTTAGGGAGTGTTCTAATTTCATTCTTTTACATGTAGCTGTCCAGTTTTCCCAGCACCACTTATTGAAGAGGCTGTCTTTGCTCCACTGTATACTCTTGCCTCCTTTATCAAAGATAAACCCACACAGATATCGTCTCCTTATCTCTGGGCTTTCTATCCTGTTCCATTGATCTATATTTCTGTTTTGGTGCCAGTACCATACTGTCTTGATTACTGTAGCTTTGTAGTATAGTCTCAAGTCAGGGAGCCTCATTCCTCCAGCTCCATTTTTCTTTCTCAAGATTGCTTTGGCTCTTCGGGGTCTTTTGTGTTTCCATACAAATTGTGAAATTTTTGTTCTAGTTCTGTGAAAAATGCCAGTGGTAGTTTGATAGGGATTGCATTGAGTCTGTAGATTGCTTTGGATAGTAGAGTCATTTTCACAGTGTTGATTCTTCCAATCCAAGAAGGTGGTATATCTCTCCATCTATTTGTATCATCTTTAATTTCTTTCATCAGTGTCTTATAATTTTCTGCATACAGGTCTTCTGTCTCCTTAGCTGGGTTTATTCCTAGATATCTTATTCTTTTTGTCGCAATGGTAAATGGGATTGTTTTCTTAATTTCACATTCAGGTTTTTCATCGTTAGTGTATAGGAATACCAGAGATGTCTGTGCATTAATTTTGTATCCTGCTACTTTACCAAATTCATTGATTAGCTCTAGTAGTTTTCTGGTAGCATCTTTAGGACTCTCTATGTATAGTATCGTGTCATCTGCAAACAGTGACAGCTTTACTTCTTTTTTTCCTATTTGGATTCCTTTTATTTATTTTTCTTCTCTGATTGCTGTGCCTAAAACTTCCAAAACTATGTTGACTACTAGTAGTGAGAGCGGGCAACCTTGTCTTGTTCCTGACCTTAGTGGAAATGGTTTCACTTTTTCACCATTTAGGACGATGTTGGCTGTGGGTTTGCCATATATGGCCTTTATTATGTTGGGGAAAGTTCCCTCTATGCCTACTTTCTGGAGGGTTTTTTTCATAAATGGGTGTTGAAGTTTGTCGAAAGCTTTCCCTGCATCTATTGAGATGATCATATGGTTTTTCTTTCTCAATTTGTTAATATGGTGTGTATCACATTGATTGATTTGCGTATATTGAAGAATCCTTGCATTCCTGGGATAAACCCCACTTTGATCATGGTATATGATCCTTTTAATGTGCTGTTGGATTCTGTTTGCTAGTATTTTGTTGATGATTTTTGCATCTATGTTCATCAGTGATACTGGCCTGTAGTTTTCTTTCTTTGTGACATCTTTGTCTGCTTTTGGTATCAGGGTGATGGTG
>NC_041231.1:19467041-19475710 GCF_002837175.3 Physeter macrocephalus
TGTCATTTGTTTCTAGGTATTTTCTGCTTTCCTGTTTGATTTCTTCAGTGATCTCTTGGTTATTAAGTATTGTACTGTTTAGCCTCCAATGTGTTTGTATTTTTTACAGATTTTTTCCTGTAATTGATATCTAGTCTTATAGCGTTGTGGTCAGAAAAGATACTTGATACGATTTCAATTTTCTTAAATTGAGCAAGTCTTGATATGTGACCCAAGATACGATCTATCCTGGAGAACGTTCCATGAGCGCTTGAGAAGAATGTGTATTCTGTTGTTTTTGGATAGAATGTCCTATAAATATGAATTAAGTCCATCTTGTGTAATGTATCATTTAGAGCTTGTGTTTCCTTATTTATTTTCATTTTGGATGATCTGTCCATTGGTGAAAGTGGGGTGTTAAAGTCCCCTACTATGATTGTGTTACTGTCGATTTCCCCTTTTATATCTGTTAGTATTTGCCTTATGTATTGAGGTGCTCCCATGTTGGTGCATAAATATTTACAATTTTTATGTTGTCTTCTTGGATTGATCCCTTGATCATTATGTAGTGCCCTTCTTTGTCTCTTGTAACAGTCTTTGTTTTAAAGTCTACTTTGTCTGATATGGGAGTTGCTACTCCCGCTTCCTTTTGATTTCCTTTTGCATGGCATATCTTTTTCCATCCCCTCACTTTCAGTCTGTATGTGTCCCTAGGTCTGAAGTGGGTGTCTTGTAGACAGCATATATACGGGTCTTGTTTTTGTATCCATTTAGCCAGTCTATGTCTTTTGGTTGGAACATTTAATCCATCTACATTTAAGGGAATTTTCCATATGTATCTTCCTATTACCATTTTCTTAATTGTTTGGGGTTTGTGATTGTAGGTCATTTCCTTCTCTTGTGTTTCTTGCCTAGAGAAGTTCCTTTGGCATTTGTTGTAAAGCTGGTTTGGTGGTGCTGAATTCTCTTAGCTTTTGCTTGTCTGTAACGGTTTTAATTTCTCTGTCAAATCTGAATGAGATCCTTGCTGGGTCGAGTAATCTTGGTTGTAGGTTTTTCTCCTTCATCACTTTAAAGATGTCCTGCCACTTCCTTCTGCCTTGCGGAGTTTCTGCTGAAAGATCAGCTGTTAACCTTATGGGGATTCCTTTGTGTGTTATTTGTTGTTTTTCCCTTCCTGCTTTTAATAGTTTTTCTTTGTATTTAATTTTTGATAGTTTGATTAATATGTGTCTTGGCATGTTTCTCCTTGGATTTATCCTGTATCGGACTCTCTGTGCTTCCTGGACCTGATTAACTATTTCCTTTCCCATATTAAGGAAGTTTTCAACTATAAGCTCTTCAAATATTCTCAGTGCCTTTCTTTTTCTCTTCTTCTTCTGGGACCCCTATAATTCGAATGTTGGTGTGTTTAATGTTTTCTCAGAGGTCTCTGAGACTGTCCTCAGTTCTTTTCATTCTTTTTTCTTTATTCTGCTCTGCTGTAGTTATTGCCACTATTTTATCTTCCAGGTCACTTATCCATTTTTCTGCCTCTGTTATTCTGCTATTGATCCCTTCTAGGGAATTTTTAATTTCATTTAGTATGTTGTTCATCACTGTTTGTTTGCTCTTTAGTTCCTTTAGGTCCTTGTTAAACGTTTCTTGTGTTTTCTCCATTCTCTTTCCAAGATTTTGGATCATCTTTACTATCATTATTTTGAGTTCTTTTTCAGGTAGACTGCCTATTTTCTCTTCATTTGTTTGTTCTGGTGGGTTTTTGCCCTGCTCTATTCTGAATTCTTTTTCAGGTAGACTGCCTATTTTCTCTTCATTTGTTTGTTCTGGTGGGTTTTTGCCCTGCTCCTTCATCTGCTGTGTGTTTCTCTGCCTTCTCATTTTGCTTACCTTACTGTGTTTGGGGTCTCCTTTTCGCAGGCTGCAGGTTCATAGTTCCCCTTGTTTTTGGTGTCTGTCCCCAGTGGCTAAGGTTGGTTCAGTGGGTTGTGTGGGCTTCCTGGTGGAGGGGACTAGTGCCTGTGTTCTGATGGATGAGGCTGGGTCTTTTCTTTCTGGTGGGCAGTTTCACGTCTGGTGGCGTGTTTGGGGGTGTCTGTGGCCTTATTAGGATTTTAGGCAGCCTATGTGCTAATGGATGGCGTTGTGTTCCTGTCTTGCTAGTTGTTTGTCAGGTGTCTGGCAGTGTAGCTTGCTGGTCGTTGAGTGGAGCTGGGTCTTGGCGTTGAGATGGAGATCTCTGGGAGATTTTCGCCTTTTGATATTACGTGGAGCTGGGAGGTCTCTTGTGGACCAGTGTCCTGAACTTGGCTCCCCCACCTCAGAGGCACAGCCCTGACGCCTGGTTGGAGCACCAAGAGCCTGTCACCCACACAGCTTTAGCGTTATGTTGAGTGACTGGGTACATGAAGTTCAGTTGAAGGATATTTTATCTGTGTGCTGGTGTAACTTTTAGCAGGTCCAGTCTCAGTCCTTTAGACATTTCTGAATCCCAGGGTAAAAGTCACTTGCAGTGTTCAGGTAGGGATCCATAGCCATGGCTGCCAGGAAAAGGCCCTGATCTTCGTCCCAGCCTCCATCCAGGCTCTCCTACTCCCTCCTGGCTGCCATGCCCTGCCCCTCCTCAAACATTTTTTTTAGACCTCAGTTTCTTCTTAAATTAAACATGAGGGTGACTAGATCAGGAGTTCCTAAGAAAGGTGAATAAACTGGGCTTCAGCAAATTCTCCAAATCCCTGTTTAAATGGAAAATTGTCCATATGAGCAGCTTTGGGAATCTGATGAAAGCTATTACAGATTTTTCCCAGAAAATAGACATGTGCAAATAGATTCCAGGTTTATATATATGTCAGAATAGTAACTCCCGGACTGTGAACTCCAAAAGTTTTCATTGTGACATTCTATCACTGTAAAGTGCCATTTTCGGGGCCCTACGTGGGGAGTGGGGGATAATCCGTGGTAATCCACGGCAGGGTGACGTCTGGGGACTCTGGGCCTGGATCACAGGTTCTGCCCGCGCTCTCTGTGCCTCGTTGCCATGCCTCGCAAAATTGAGGAAATCAAGGACTTTCTGCTCACAGCCAGGCGAAAGGACGCCAAATCGGTCAAGATCAAGAAAAATAAGGATAATGTGAAGTTTAAAGTTCAATGTAGCAGGTACCTTTACACCTTGGTCATCACAGACAAAGAGAAGGCAGAGAAGCTGAAGAAGTCCCTGCCACCAGGTTTCGCAGTGAAGGAGCTGAAATGAATCACGCACACTGATTTGAACTGTATTAAAATTTTTTAAATTCTCCAAAAAAAAAAAAGTGCTAGCTTCATAACAGGTTTACTTGTAAATGACTGCTTTTAAAATTTGAGTTGTATTGCTGTTTTTTCCCTTATAGTTGAATATAAATTGTAGGAAATACAGTGTTCTTAATTATATTTCTAGAGTATATTTTGGGACTTCTATATTTTGATACATACTGCCAACTTGCTCTTTTAAAATGTTTTACCAATTAGTGTTACCAGGAGTTATCAACAGTTGACCATCTCCCTTGCTAACCCTAAATGCTATGATCATTCTTCCTCTTTACCTATCCTGTGGAGACTAATTGTGCTCTTTCTTTAAATTTTAATTTTACTGTTACATTTTTTGCACCCTGTTTGCGTGTCTCAGATTTGAATTTGCCACAGCTACAGCCTTGGTTGTAAATATTTCTAATAGTTTCAGGAAGAAGTACGAACATAGAGGTCTTCTCTCTGGAGTAGTGGGTTCTCGTGTAACTCTAGGAAAGCTCAGTGATGGTATAATCTGCATGTTTATTTTACCATGTACACTAGGCGTCGCCATTAACTAAAAAACTTTCTAAAGATCTGTGAAGCAGAGTCTTGGAGGATCCTGGGAAGTAGGATAATTTCGAAATGGTGTACAGTAATCTCCTGTAGGCGTGCACTTCTGCAGCTGCTGGGAAGATAAAGAAATGGCCGAGAGAGTGGAGTAGAAACTGATTAAAGGTTTTGAAGGATTTAAGAAGTGTTGCTTATTCCAGTGCAAAGAGACTTTCTGCTCAGACTTGGAGAGAACCAAGAACTGTGAGATTGCTCTGCCACAGAACCAGAACAGATGCTGAAGCAATTTTCCAACCATTTCATAACTTCTCAGAGTCCCTCAAGAGTAGCTGTTTCATCTGCTTAATTAAAAAATATATGTATAGGGACTTCCCTGGTGGTGCAGTGGTTAAGTATCCGCATGCCAATGCAGGGGACATGGGTTCAAGCCCTGGTCCGGGAAGATCCCACATGCCGTGCAGCAGCTGAGCTCACAGGCGTAGAGCCTGTGCTCCGCAGCAGGAGAAGCCACCGCAATGAGAAGCCCACTCACCGCAACGAAGAGTAGCCCCCACTCGCCGCAACTGGAGAAAGCCTGCATGTAGCAACAAAGTTCCAACACAGCCAAAAAATAAATAAAACAATTAAGTAAAAAATATATATATATGTATATATGTGTGTGTGTGTGTGTGTGTGTGTGTAATAGGAAGTTGTGCCATTTAGCCTAGGCCAGCATTTCTTGGGGTAAAAAAGAAAACATCTGTCAGCTATCCCAAAACATTGAAGATTAATATTACTTTGTTGTGGATTTTAGTCAGTAAATCATCAAGGGGATATGCTATTACTTATCATTCTGGAAGTCAATTTACTACTTCTGTGAAAATAATATTCAGAGAACTGATGGAAAGTAATTTTGTTCTTTCTAAATTTTTCTTTATTTTGATGGATTGTTTTCAAATATCAGCATTGTTGTAGGTCGGTTGTTCTCCAGGTGCCATCACCTGACCAGCAGGGGAAGCAGCAACATCTGGGAACTTTTTTTTTTGTGTATATACGTCCATGCCACATGCAAATTCTTGGGTGCAACCCCAGGTCTACAGAACCAGAAATTCGGGATAGAATCCAGCATTCTTGTGCTAACGAGCCCTTCAGGAGTTGCTGACGGTGCCAAAGTTAACTTTTATGTACTGAAGTGAAAGTTCAACTTGAGTTTGAAGTTAACGTTTTATCTGTATTAGATGTCAACTCAGATTTCACCTCGTCACTTTTCTTACCAAAATAGTTTGCTTCAAATGGCACTCTATCTTTTACTGCAGAATGATCAACATGATCACAACTACATCTTTTCAGTTAACAGTTTTTAAAAAGTGTTTCATTAATAATGTCATAATGTGTGATTAGCACTTTGCATATGGCTGAGTTTTTCACATATTTGAACTCATTTTCATCTTTACAACAGGCTGATGATTCACGTGTTACTATTAATTGAGCTATGCAGATGTTCAGCAGAAAATATTATATCCTTGTACCTATGGTATTTATAAATTACAGAAAAAAGGAAGAATTATCAATTTGTTTAGAAATAGATAATAATATAAACAAATTGGAGGTCACTTCTGTTTCTACCAGAAAGGAAAAGCTGAAAAAGAACATATTTTTCATGTCCTAAGTATTACAACACAATTTCATCATATATTAAGAGTTGAAAAACCCTGATCCCTTAGAAAAGACATGTATAATTGACAAAACTTGAATTAATGAAGTTCAGTAATGACCACAACTTAGAAGTGAAAGAGTAAGAGTAAAAATGTCTAAGTAATGTATACACAATACATGCTTCAATCTTGAAAACTGCCTTCAAGGAAAAAAACACCTTGACTGTAGAATGCGTTCTACAGAGGGTATAATATTGTGAAACACTCCCATCTGGTGGTTGACTCTTTTAATTACATTTTTATTAAAGTAGCAAAATTATAAGATATTTCTACTCTTTAACTTCATCAAAGAGGCATATGTTGGTATTTTAAAAATTAATTGTAAAACATAGTAAATTTTTATACTCTATTATGAAATGTATTATCTTAGAAATATTTGCCCTGTGAAATTATAAACATAAATTTTAAATATTTAATCATCGAAATCATTCTACTATACATTGTACTACAGTTAACTTCTTTGTATGTAACTTGCTGAAATTTACCTCCCCCCCAAAAAATGTGTTTTGAATCTCATACGTGCTTTCACTGAGTTAATTACTGAGTTACATAGTTGTTTTACAAAACATTAAAAACAACTTCTCCTGAAAGCAGAAGAGAGGGCTTGGCATCAGCTTTGAAAAAAAATTGTTTTTCCATGATCAGGCCTTCTGTTTTGTATTTTTATTGAGGCACCTGTATAATCTTTTTTAAAACTGAGATATAATTGACATATGACATTATATTATTTTCAGATATATAACATCTGACTTGATATTTATATGTATTTGGAAATGATCACCGAAATAAAGTCTAATAGAGTCTAAATAGAGGAATACTTATAAAATGCAAAATTCAGGTCAACAGGTTTTTTTTGAAGTATAGTTTCTTTTGAAGTATACAGTATTAGGTAAGTTACAGGTGTACAACATATAGTTATTCACAATGTTTAAAGGTTAAACACCATTTATAGTTATTGTAAAACTTTGGTTATATCCCCTGTGTTGTATAATATATCCTCAAAGCTTATTTATTTTGTACATAATAGTTTGTACCTCTGAATCCCCTACTCCTATCTTGCCCCTCCTCGCTTCCCTTTCCCCAACGTAACCACTAGTATGTTTTCTATATCTGTGAGTCTGTTTCTTTTTTGGTATATTTACTAATTTGTTTTATTTTATAGATTCCACATATAAGTAATATCATACAGGATTTGCCTTTCTCTGCCTGACTCATTTCACTTAGCGTAATGTCCTCCAAGTCCATCCGTGTTGCTGCAAATGGCAAAATTTTGGTCTTGTTTTTTTTTTGTGTGTGGTTTTATGGGTTTTTTTTTTTTGGCCGAGTAGTAGTATTCCATCGTATATGTATACCACATCTTCTTTATCCATTCATTTCTTGATGAACACTTACGTTGCTTCCCTATCTTGGCAGTTGTAAATAATACAGCTACAAACATTGTATGTATCCTTTCGATTTAGTGTTTTTGTTTTTCTCAGCTATATACCCAGGAGTGGAATTGCTGGGTCATGTGGTAGTTCTACTTTTGTCTTCTTTGAGAAACCTCCATACTGTTTTTCACAGTGGTTGCACCAATTTACATTCCCAAGAAGAGTTAGGGTTTTCTCCACATCCTCTCCAATATTTATTATTTGTGTTCTTTTTAATGATAGCCATTCTGACAGGTTTGAGGTGGTTTAGATTTGCATCTCCCTGATGACTAGCGATGTTAAACATCTTTCCCTACGCCTGTTAGCCAGAGTATTTCCTCTTTGGAAAAATGTCTATTTTGTTCTTCTGCCCATTTTTTAATTGTATTTTTTCTCTTTTATCTTGACTTGTATGACCTGTTTATATATTTTGGATATTCACCCCTTATCGATGATATAAGTAGGAAATCTTTATTCTGTAGGTGTCTTTTCATTTTGTCAGTGGTTTCCTTTTCTGTGCAAAAGCTTTTAAGTTTAATTGGGTCCCATTTGTTTCTTTTTGCTTTTATTTCTTGTGTTTTAGGAGACAGATCCAGAGAAAGATCGCTGAGATTTATGTTTAAGAGCATTCTGCCTATGTTTTCCTCTAGGTGCTGTATGGTTTCCAGTCGTAATTTAGGTCTTTAATCCATTTGAGTTTATTTTCGTATATGGTGTGATCAAATGTTCTAGTTTAATTTTTAACATGTAGTTGTCCAGTTTTCTCAGCACCACTTATTGAAGAGACTGTCTTTTCTCCATTGTATATTCTTGCCTCCTTTGTCATAGATAATTGACCGTAAGTGTGGGGGTTTAGTTCCTGGCCCTCTATCCTGTTCCATTGATCTGTGTGTCTGTTTTTGTGTCAACTTTGTAGTATACTCTGAAGTCAGGGAGTGTGATTCCTCCAGCTCTGTTCTTTCCTGGTATTGTTTTCTATTCAGAGTCTTTTGTGTTTCCATACAAATTTTAAAATGATTCGTTCTAGCTCTGTGAAAAATGCCATTGTTATTTTGATAGGGATTGCTTTGAATCTGTAAAATGGCTTGGGTGGTATCATCATTTTAACAGTATTAATTTTTCCAATCTATAAACATGGTATATCCTTCCATCTCTTTGTGTCATCTTTAGTTTGTTTCATCCGTGTCTTACAGTTTTTGGAGTACAGGTCTTTTGCCTACTTAGGTAGGTTTATTCCTAGGTATTTTATTCTATTGGATGTGATGTTAAATGAGATTGTTTCCTTAATTTCTCTTTCTAATATTTCATTGTTACTGTATAGAAATACAACAGACTACTGTATATTAATTTTGTATCCTGCAACTGTACCAAAATCATTTATGAACTCTAGTAGTTTTCTGGTGGTATCTTTAGGATTTTATATGTGCAGTATCATGTCATCTGCAAACAGTGACAGTTTTACTTTTTCCTTTTCACTTTGGATTCCTTTTATTTCTTTTTCCTGTCTGATTTCTGTGGCTAGAACTTCCAGTACTATGTGGAATAAAACTGGTGAGAAAGGACATCCTTGTCTTGTTCCTGATGTTATAGGAAATGCTTTCACTGTTGAATATGATGTTAGATGTGAGTTTGTCATATATGGCCTTTATTATGTTCAGATGTCTTCCCTCTATGCCTGCCTTCTGGAGAGGTTTGTTTTGTTTGTTTTGTTTCTTTGCGGTACGCGGGCCTCTCACTGTTGTGGCCTCTCCCGTTG
>NC_041231.1:19477860-19512811 GCF_002837175.3 Physeter macrocephalus
CGCAGCTTGTGGGACCTTCCCGGACCGGGGCACGAACCCGTGTCCCCTACGTCGGCAGGCGGACTCTCTCAACCGCTGTGCCACCAGGGAAGCCCTGGACAGTTCTTATCATCAATGGATGGTCAATTTTATCAAAAGCTTTTCTGCATCTATTGAGACGATCATATGGTTTTTATTTTTCATTTTGTTAACACGGTGTATCTCATCACTTGATTTGTAGATACGGAAAAATCCTTGCATTCCTGGGATAAACCCCATTCGATCATGGTGTGTGATCCTTTTAATGTGTTGTTGGATTCAGTTTGCTAATATTTTGTTGAGAATTTTTGCATCTATGTTCATCATTGATATTGGCCTATAATTTTTGTGTGTTATACTTTCGTCTGGTTTTGGTATTAGGATGATGGTGGCCTCATAGAATGAATTTGTAAGTGTTCCCTCCTCTGCAACTTTCTGGAATAGTTTGAGGAGGATAGGTGTTAGGCCTTTTCTATGTCTTTGGTAGAATTCACCTGTGAAGCCATCTGGTCCTGGACTTTTGTTTGTTGGGAGCTTTTAAATTACTGATTTAATTTCTGTACTGGTAATTGGTCCGTTCATATTTTCCATGTCTTCCTGGTTTAGTCTTGGGAGGTTGTACCTTTCTAAGAATTTGTCCATTTCTTCTAGGTCATCTATTTTATTGGCATATAGTTGTTTGTAGTAGTCTCTTATTATCTTTTGTATTTCTGTGGTGTCAGTTGTGAGTTCTTTTTCATTTCTGACTTTATTGATTTGGGCCCTCTCTTTGTGTGTGTGTGTGTGATGAGTCTGGCTAAAGATTTATCAATTTTTTTTTTTTTACAGGTTTCCTTGATTGATTGATTGGCTGCATTGTGTCTTTGTTGCTGCATGCAGGCTTTCTCTAGTTGCGGTGAGTGGGCGCTACTCTTTGTTGTGGTGTGCAGGCTTCTCATTGCAGTGGCTTCTCTTGTGGAGCTCTAGGCGCACAGGCTTCAGTAGTTGTGGCACACGGGCTCAGTAGTTGTGGCGCATGGGCTTAGTTGCTCCACGGCATGTGGGATCTTCCTGTACCAGGGCTCAAACCTGTGTCCCCTGCGTTGGCAGGCGGATTCTTAACTACTGCGCCACCAGGGAAGTCCCAGATTTATCAATTTTGTTTATCTTTTTAAAGAACCAGCTCTTAGTTTCATTGATCTTTTCTGTCCTTGTTGTTTTCTGTCTCTATTCCATTAATTTTGCTCTGATCTTTATGGTGTCTTTTACTGACTTTGGGTTTTGTTTGTTCCCCTTGCTCTAGTTCCTTTAGGTGTAAGGTTATGGTGTTTATTTGAAATTTTTCTTGTTTTTCAGATAAGCTTGCATTGGTAGAAAGTTCCCTCTTAGAACTGCTTTTGCATAAGATTTTGGGTTGTTGTGTTTTCATTTGTCTTCAGGTTTTTAAAATTTCCTCTGTGATTTCTTCAGTGGTCCATTGGTTGTCTAGCCTCCACGTCTGTGTTTTTTGCAGTTTTCTTCCTTGTAGTTGATTTTTAGTCTCATGGTATTGTGGTTGGAAAAAAGGCTTGCTATGATTTCAATGTTCTTAAATTTATAGAGGCTTGTTTTGTGGCCTAGCATGTGATCTGTCCTTGAGAATATTCCATGTTCACTTGAAAAGAATGTGTATTCTGCTGCTTTTGGATGGAATGTCCTATATGTATCTATTAAGTCCACTTGATATAATGAGTCATTTAATGCCAGTGTTTTCTTATTGATTTTCTGTCTGGATGATCTGTCCATTGATATAAGTGAGATGTTAAAAATTCTCTACTATTACTGTGTTACTGGTTTTTTTCCCTTTATGCCCATTAATATTTGCCTTATGTATTTAGGCGGTCCTATGTTTTTAGACGGTCCAAGGTAGCTGACTGCAGAACCCCAAGGAGCCCCAAGGCTAGTGCTGGCTCACTAGTGGTGGACAGAGTCAGGGTCCAGAAGACTCCAGTGCAGTTGCCAGCCCAATGGTATATGAAGCCAGGTCCTGGGGTTAGTGCTGGCCTACTGGTGGGCAGAGCTGGGTCCTGGAGTCTGGTTGCAGGGCGCAGGGGTCCCAGAGCTGGTGTCTAATTGCTGGGAGGGGGGTCAGTTCCTGACACAGTTGGTATGGGGCCTGGGGTGTCTCAAAGCTTGTGCTGGCCCGCTAGTAGTGAGGGTCAGGGCCCAGCTGGTCCCAGGGCAGGGTCTGGCCTGCTGGTGGGCATGCTGTGCCACTTGCTGCAGGATTGTGGTTTTCTTATGTCTGCTGTCTGCCCCCTGGTGGGTGGAGCTGATTCCTGGGCTCTTGGGTGTCCAGAGGCAGCTCAGTGGGTCTTAAGTCAACCTGTCTGCTTGTGGGTGGGGCTGTTTTCCTGCCCAGTTATTTGCTTGGCCTGATGTATCCCAGCACTGGTGGCCTATAGGCTATTGGGCCAAGGTAGGGCTGGATCCTGGGGCTAAAATGCTAGAGCAAGGATTCCACGATGGTACTTGCCAACACCAGTATCCACATGGTAGAAGGAGCTCCCAAGAATGGTTGCCACAGGGTCTTTGTCACCAGGGTGAGCCGCATCTGCACCTGTCTCTCCATGAGACTCTCCAGGATCACCAGGTAGGTCTGATCCAGGCTCCTGTCCATTTACTGCTTCTGCCCTCGGTTCTGGAGTACAGGAGAATTTGTGCACACCCTTTAAGAATGAAGTCTCTATTCCCCCAGCCCTCTGGTTTTTCCAGAAGCAAGCCCCACTGGGCTTTGAAGCAAAATGCTCTGGAGGCTCTGCTTCCTGGTCCAGGGCCCTTTGGCTGGGGAGCCTGACATGGGGTTCAAATCATTCACTCCTTTGGGAGAACCTGTGCAATGTAATTAATCTCCAGTTTGTGGACCTCCCACTCAGGGATATGGGACTTGAGTATATCACCAGTCTACCCCTTGAGTCCTGTGGTTTGTACTTTAGTAGAAAGCCTTTTCTGGTAGGTTCCAGTCTTGCATCAAGGGCAATTCTGCGAATATTTGTGATTTTGATGTGCCCTTGTGAGGAGGTGAGCTCAGGGTCTTACTACTCTGCCATCTTGTTTGATCTCTCCCAGGTCAGTAGGTTTTATTAAGCAGACTAATTTGTTTTTTCCCTTACTGTTATTTGTTGTTTCCCATTTGGTGCTTTAGCTCATTCATTTACCCAACAATTATCTTTTTGAGATCTGTTACATGCTGGGGCCGATTCTGGGTGTCAGAGGAGGGAACAAGAAATGCAAAGTTGCTTTTCTCATGGAGCTTACATTGTAGTAGGAGCAGAGACGGAAAAAAAAAAATCACATAAGGTTATAAATTAATACAGTAATGACTGCTTTGAAGAAAGAAAAAGGAATAAAGTAGCAGCCCGTGACTATTTTAGAGTTGATAGTCAGAAACATCTTGGGTGAAGAAGTGACCTTTAAATGGCCTATGAGCCAGTTTATATAAGACTGGGGAGAACATTTCAGACAGAAAAACAGCAATTGCAAATGTCACTGGGTAGAAATGAGTTTTCCCGGGCTCTAGAAACACAGAGAAGGTCAGAGTGGCCAAAGCTTAGCTCTCTACAGAAAGAGAGTATGAGATATAGTCAGTATGGTAGGCAGGTCACTAAGATAGCTCATATGGTCATGTGGTTAGGCATTTGGAATTGTGGCTAAGTTCACTGAGAAACCATTAATATAATCTGATTTATACTTTGTAAAGCTCCCTGGGATTGTTGACGGATTGCAGAGGAGGACAAAAATGAAGCAAGAAGACCAGCCCTAGGAAAAAGATGTCTTTTGCTTGGTTTAGGATGGTAGTAATAGTGGTGAAGAACTATGAAAGGGTTTAAAATGTATTTTGGAGTTAGAACTGATAGGAGGTGATGTGAAACAATGAGAGAAAGAGTGGATCCAGGAATGACTTTCAGGCTTTTGGCCTGAGTCATTCAGTGGATACTGGGGTCATTTATTAAGACAGAAAACCCAGGGAAAGAACAGTTTAGGGGTGCTAATGGAGATTCTTTGATGTTTCTGGACTCACATTTTTTTCTCAAGTGCATTCATTAGTTGGGATAGCTCCGTGTGACTGTGACTCTCATTCTTTTATTTATTTAACAAATATTTAACAAGTGTCCATCAGATATCATACACTATACTAGACAGTTGATGTTTCCAGTAAAAAAGAAAATGCAGCCCCTACCCTTATAGAACTTGTAGACTAATCAGAGAACTAGACATGGTAATTAAATAGCCATACTATAAAAGTAAAACTGCAACAGTGATTAGTGCAAAAAATGAGAGGTAAGTAATGTTGTGATACGCTAAAATAGCGTGATTTGACCTAGCTATGGAAGTCTTGGGAGGTCTCTCTTAAGAAATGACATTAAACTTTAAAACCGATCAGTGATCTTGTGAACAAGAAATAAGAACTTCAAGGGGCTCATGACAGGAAGAAATTGACCAAATACTTGGAGCTGATAAAAGATGCGTCTTAGTCTGAATTCCTTAACAGCAGAGGCTGCAGCAGTCAGGATATGGGCTACTAATTTATTAGGGAGTACAGTCCTCATAAATTAGTATTAGGCATGAGGGGAAAGGGAGAATGAGGCAGGGAAAAAGTGAGAAACTATTACTAGAGGATGCACTATTCCACTGGTCACTGTTAAATGCAAACGACTGCTGTAATCCATGGGACCATCCTGTAAAAGGGAGGTGGGAGGGTACATGGGGAAAGAGAGAAGGTTGGAATCTATCCACCACTTTCTCTGTCTTACTGTGTAAACCTTTTCTCCACGGGGTGTTACTTCCTCCATGAGCGGGGTTCCACGGCATCTCATGCCAGAGTAGCGAGGGAAAAAGCCTGTCGGAAGAGTTTCGTCATGAGCACCCCACCACCCTGCCCTTAATCTCTACCTGGTTTTAGTCAGCTGTAGTCCATGCAGAGCCGCTTATTCCAGCAGCGGCTGCTACAAGGCAGACAGCCCCTCGAGTATCCGAAGCAGGGCGTAAGAGGCATTTGATACAATCACTGTAACAGCATTGGAGTGAGGAAGGGAAGAAAGGTAAATGGTGGGATCTGGGAGCTTAGGAGGAGTCTGACCATGCTGGATACTGAAGAGCAATTAAAGACTTTTGTCCCTCTCTTAAGGGCACTGGAAAGTCATTTTGGGGGATCGGAATAGGGATGAAAGTGGTCCAGCTAACGTGTTCACAGGGCAGAGCAGTGGGCTGATCCAGGAGATACACAGGCAAGAATCTCAAGAGAATTTAGTGTAGGTTGAGTGTGGGGGACAGGAGAAAGCTGGGTATGAAGGATGATGCCTAGGTTTGTGGCTTGAGTACTTGGATGGATGCTGTTGCTTCAAATCACTGAACTGTGCAGTTGCAGGGCGGGGGGGCAGGGGGGAGGTGGGTGGGAGCTGAACAGCTTTGGAAGGGGCCAATTGGCCTTTGCTTTTGAAACACTTCTCCCGCAGTCATCAGCGAGCAGACATCAAAACTTCAGATATAAGAAGAATTCTGGGATAAAAATACCTGGAAGTCACCGGCCTGCATGTGACAATCAAAGCCTTGCATGGATGTGACACTTCAGGGACACAATAGAGTGGGAAACAGACTTGGAATGGAGTCTGCCAAGAACTTCAGGATCTAGTAAGTTTGGATGTCATATTTTCTTCCTGGAGAACTGCAATGTAGCAAATTTATCATTCCATTTCAATTACCGCCGTTTAGGTTGCATACAGTGACCTGTTTTCTAGATATAGTTTGGCCTCTTTTCCCCTATTACATGTTCTGAGCACATTATCTTAAAACCAAGCAGTTTCTAAACATGATCAGTAAGTCAGCTTTAAACTCAACCTCACCTTTCTAAAGCATTCCTAAGAGGAGGGAGGGAATAAAAAATATATCCTCTCTGTAAACTGCTTAGTACACAGAAAACACTTTTAAAAATCACAATTGTCCATAGATAGTCTGCTGAGCCACAGGCAGTGCCCCAATTACCTGCTAGCCTTATTTGAAAGTATAGCCTATTGGATGTTTTCTTGCAAAGCAACACTTCTACAGTGTTCTAAAAACAATCAGATGAATATACATTCATCTTAATTTTACATTATCGTAAACATAGTTTATCGGCATATTAGTTTGTAGATGTGCATGATGTTAGATGGTCTGTTTGTAAATATAGTCATTCAAATCAAAACCCTTTCTTTGTACCTCATTTACGCTCTACTAATTTAGACTTCATTTATAGATACCCCAGGATCAGAGGCAACTGAAGTTAAGGTTGATAGGTAAATTCTGATTCTTCATATCTGGGTAGAAAAGAATACAAACGTTTTTAGAGTACATGAAGGCGAACGTTTATTTGGAAAGTTGAATGTCTTGTATACCGAAAATAGTTTTTTAAACCATACATATTCATAAGTGTAATACACACACCACCTACAACACAAACACATTTTAAGCAAGTTCTACTCTGAATATTAATCTAAGCCAACAGAAAATCAGGTAAAGCAGTTTCTACATACCTTTTATCTGTTTTGGTGTTGGAATCAAACAATTTAAGATATAAAGAAAGCTTTGGCTCAACCCTACTTATTTGACTATGGGCTCACTAGGAGATACACGACCACAGATTACAAACCCCATCCCTTTATAATCAATGTAAAATGGTTACAAGAATCATATCTTAGTGACATGTAAACATTTTTAGGGTTTCAGTTGGCAATTATGTTTTAAATGCTTAGAAAATCACACCAGCGTTTCTCATTTTTGTTCTCTCTTGAGCTCATCTCTTCCGGGAATATAAAGTAGGAAAAATATTCTTTGAGACTTCCAGCATAATTTCATTGTGCTTTACACTTTTATAAACATGGATACATCTAAAATATCAGATGCCTTTACAGCAACAGAATAAATCCCCCAAATTCACATTTTCTTGTAAATACACATGCAAAATTAGTGGAAAACACTTTTGTATAGCAAAGACCCTGCTTAATTATCTTCGGATTAATCATTTTTGATGGCATGTGCACATCATACTGCTCATTGAACAGTAGATTTATTTTCTGCAGATTTGTTTTTCTATAAAAATATATTTATGTGTTCACAGGAAAAAAGTTGAGTTGGTAGGTGTGGGGTGATTTTCGACATATCCTTAGCTTATAGGTTTATGAAGTTCGAAGGCATCTTAGCTTTTATCATTTTCAAATTTTTCTTCATAAAGAAGAACACCCTGTGACAGAGAGAAGGTAACTGAGATAATCATTAGCACTTTAGAGACAGTTGGAAGCAAACGGGTCAAGCAACTTGGCTACGGTTTATGTACAAAATCAGTGCTGGAACCAGGAAGAGAGCTTGGATTTTCGCAACCCTTGGACAGCTCTCTAGGAACTGATCCCCGCCAACAGTCCTTGAGATTATATACAACCTATTACACTGAAATCCTATTGACAGGAGACTGGAGAAAGTTAGTCAGTCATGGACCTTTCCTTCTGTGAAGCTTCCCGGTAGAAACCACATGCTATTGAGAAAAGGTAACAGAGAGTGATAGCAAAAGGCAGTCTGAAAGCAATCTCATTTTTCAAATCCAAAAGTTTTGGCCGTTCAGAAAATATGAGCAGGAACAGCCTTATGACTCACACAGTTAACGGAGAACTCTACGATCTAGGAAAAGCAAACATTTCATTATTTGTGTTTCCTTCTAACTTAAAGGTAGTTAAATGGATAATAAATCTAATCCTAATGCACTTCTGAGATTACGTCCATCCTGCACGATTCTGTTGAAACCTTGTTTAGCTGATGACCAAGAAGAGCAAGTGGAACTTGCTAGTGGAACTAAACTCGGAAGTCCTAACCTTGGCCTCATCGCTAGCTGAGTACCCGAAATTCCTCCCAGTAAGTCGAAACACGATGATTCTTCCTTGAGAAAAGTTGTGCCTTAACATTAGATGGGGGTAAAGCTCAAGGGGCTGCGTGGGTGGGTGCGTGGGTCCTCCTAGTCAGGGTGAGGCCCACAGCGCCTTCCCACTTCAGGAATTCTTACTTCAGCAGTGTGGTCAAGTCCCGAGCCCACAAAGTACTGTTTTAAGTAAGACCTTCTTTTGCCGCCTATCCCTTTTGGAGGACAGACAAGGTTTAAAACGATACTTAGATGTTCCATGTGGATTATTGCGTTGACCATCATACACACTCCCTCATTTTGGTCCACAAGAAAGAGCGGGCTACATACATCAAAGTCAAGCGTTTAACAATATACACCGATGGGTACAGTTCAAACAATAAAGTAAAAGCTGTGAGTCAATTTCACTTAAACATAATTAAGAAATACACTTAAGAAGAATGTTGAGGTAAGGTTAAAAATTTTTTCCATAAAATGAGAAGCTCCACGCTGAATTTTACTGACATGCATGCACCGTCCTTCACAGTATTTCTAAACCGTTTCCATGTATAATTTTAGAAGGACGAGTAGCTCACGTGCCAGGAAATAAATTCCCTGAATTTGTACTGCCTTTGACAGAAGGAGAACATAGACAACTCTCCCACCCTGAAGATGTTTAAAGTGTGATACAGGCAAAACCTATGTATAGGAATTTCTACTGTAAACAGGTTTTCTTTCGGGGGGGCTCGGGTAGGAGTACACTCGACAACAACAGTTTACTTTGAAAAATACGGAATCATTCCCCTCAATATTTATATGCTATTTTATTTTGAGACGGTGGGAAAAGCACATAAGAACAAAATCCAAATGCTTTGTACAAAGTGTTCGGTTTGGGAACCTCATGTGATTGGTTGGAGCTTTGGAATGATGAAACATGGTGGATTACTCTATACTTACTCCAGCTGTACAGACATGCCTGTTAATGTTCTTTTTCTCACTCCAAAATAAAACAATCTCTATTTTAAATTGTGTAAATATTAACATAATATTTACAATGCATTCATGAAATATATGGAACATACCATTATACGGACATCGAGAAAAGGTACAAGCAGTCAATTTCGAAATGGAGATATTATTAAATAGATACCAGTTATTAGACCACAGCATCACGGACACCTCCTGCCTGTTGTTTCATAAGAAAACCTTCTGACCACTGCTGCTTTTGCAGCTGAATTGAGTCCACAAAAACACAAAAAACAAAGATGTTTGTAGATGTCATAAGTGATAGAAATTACAAATTGACGTTGAAACTGAAAACGGTAGACTTCTGTTTAAGCATGACCGTCTCTGGGCAAAAAGAGTTAGGAGCTCAATAAATACTAGTTGATCGTTCACCTAAGACTTCTACTACTCAAATTTTAAATAATAAATTTAGACTGTATATATTCAACGAACTGTTTTAAGTAACACATTCATTCTCTCTCTTTACGTTTTAAATAACCAGTTTGCTTACCATCTTTTAACCTGTCAGGAAGCGACGTCACTAAGACAGTTCTCCGAGACGGAATACACATGTGCATACACAGAAAACCCCCAAGGTAGCAACATCTCCGCAAACACAGTGAAGAGTAAAACCAGGCCAATATGGAGTTCACTGGATGGATACTTTGGATTCAGGTGAGGTGAATCTAAATACAGGATTTGTTCTGTGTTCTGCATTTTGAGCACCTGAAAAAAAAACAACACAGGAGTGTAGTGCTAGGTATTTCACTTTTTCAAGGCAGTGCTATTGTTCTCAACACAACTGCAGGAAGTTCAGATTCTGGATAAAGTCTTTTGCCACAGTGTTTCTATTCCTATTATTCCTATAGGAAAAGTTCTTGCTCCCTTGAACAGATAAATTTGGAAGGTTGGTGTGAACCGCTGCTGTGTTTCTATGCTCTTACGCTCGGAGTGGAAATGTTGCTGTAGAACTTCCATTGCTTTCCACCGATCCTTTCTCCTTAGATCCAGCATAGGCGCCAATAAATGACCCATCCTCACTGAATACACCGTGGTCACCTTCTCCATAGTCGACTAAGCTGTCGGCACTTTCTGTGGCCTGCATATCCCTGTTAAGGGACCGAAGGCTTCCTTTGAGAGGTTTTTCATCGCTGTCACTAGAAAATAGAAAAGAAGAATTCGACAAAATCTAATGGGAGGTATTCCCGTAAAGCAAGACCCATGCACAAGTGCTAATAGGTTTTTAAATTTTCCGGATATTCATATTAGCCCGGAAGACAAGACAGGTGAATCCTGAATGACCCCTTTCACAAAGAAATGTTTAAATCGTCATTACCGATCTGTGTCATTCTGAGTAGTTGAGAAACTCACGACACTCCTGCTTCCTTTTAAAATTGAGACATGCAGATATTCAATGTGTTGATTACATAGAGAACAAATGTTATTTCCTTCACTTTCATCGACCTCTGGAACCCTAGTCTCGAACTCAAGTCTCGGTCTTCTGTCTTCCTTTACCTTTGATCCGGCATGTTCCTCCAAATCCCTCCAGAAATGTCTCTTGTTTTGTTTAGGTTAAGCAATCAAATTCTGTTTCTTGTAACTAAACTCAGGTGTTTTAAATGAGAAAAAAAACTGGCATTTTTAGAACAGAGATACAACAAATATCCTACATTCATTTATGCTTTGCGTTCTACAACAAAAGCCAGTCTGAGTTAGTTAGTTAGTAAAAGGTCTATAAAATGATATAGTTTTCTTACTTTCTAGATGATGGGTTCTTTTTAAAATATCAACTTCCATCACACTAGAAAGCTGTACACCAAATTAGAAGATTTTATAAAATTCTAAAAAAGGAACATTTGGGCGAAAAATATAATGAGCGTGCTATTAGCACTTGATAGTATGTGGTAGTCACCGGTGCTGGTCATCAAAGAGGTCCATATCTCAGCTTTCTGGAAGCAGGGCAGGATGCTACTTCCCTGCCCTCTGAGTTACGCATTGCCATGTGACTTGCTTTGGCCAAAGTGAGCGGAGGTGACGTATGTCACTTTCCAGCCAGTGCTCCATTTGCCATGTTCCATTTCCTCTGCTGTGCTGCCCCGCAATGCTCGCTCACCAGCCGGTGCTCCCGTGACCAAGATGGCTCGAGCCATCTGTGTTGCACACGCAACTTGAGAAAGAAAAATATATGGCGTTGTTTTCAACGGCAGCATGACCCAGACTGTCCTGACTCATACGGTAATTGGCTCCCCCACTGGGATGCTACAGTTCTAAAAGCAAATACGAAGGAAACAAAAAGACAACATGTGGCATTCCCTTAAGGACCAGGCCACGAATAGCGAAGCAACTCTTAGCAGAAGCTGCAAAGATGAGAATTCACGTTATGTAACTGTCTCCTTGCATAATTTTCCAGATAAACGTGTAGTTTTGGGGGAAGGTGATGGAAACTGTCTTAACTAACAAGATGCCAGGTGAAAGCTTGCAGGGGATGAGTGTACCCGTCTTTTTACAGCAGCAGCAAAATATGAGGGAATGGGTTTTAAATTAGGCATGTCTTCGTTTTTTCCTCACAACATCCAACTAGTGATATCTATCTATCTTCCAAAAGTATTTTCAACAGTTGCCACAGGCTCTCAGTGATCCCTGCCTTGTGGGATTTGAGTCACAATTTCCTAAATTTGTATAATTCCAAGTTTTCTCTCTCTCTCTCTCTCCCTTCAGCCTTCAATGCTCCTTCTCCATGGAAACTACCTCAGATGGAAGAAAGAAAAGTAAGTATAGCACAAAATAGAGCCTAGAATGAGGCTCAGACGTCCATCAGGTAATGCAGGATGGCTACTCAGAATACTCCACATCCCTGATTCTACTAATGATCCAGGGTGAGGCCAATCAGAGCCAATCGAGACCATTATTTGATATGGATGCTGGTCTCGTGTGCCAACGGCCATATATGCCTGGAAACTGTAACCGCTCCTTTGGCTGCAGTATACAGAGGCCCTGACTGAAAACAGTGGCATCCTAGAAAAGAACAGGTAAGAAAAGAAGAGGTACCTACCTCATACCCGATTGCCTGCTAGTTCTCCTACGTGTGACCCACTTTTATACCGTCGTAAGTTTGGTCTGGTAGTTAAGAGTAATGCAGTCTTCTGCATCCTTTCCTCCTTTGGAATGGACCCTGCCCAGAACTCCTCTTAGGCAGAAAGGGTGGCTCCCTTTTCCGTGCTCTTATTCTCTTTCATTAACTACAGTTACTTGCATTGATACTTTTTTCCTCTGAAGATTAGGTTCATCTTGAGGACATGCTCTGTGACTCGATCACCTTTTAGGTACACACCGCAGGTGCACAAGATACGTGTTTATGGGTATAAACTGCGTACAGCATGGGTTCACAGTGGCCACGGTGAGGAGAGACTGCAAGCTGTTTTAGCTAGTCCATCTATAGATATTCCATCTAAATAACAATAGTGTCCTCTGCATAACACCTTTCAAGAAAAGTGTCCTGTAGCACACACACTACCTAGATAGCAGTTACGTCCCCACCTCGGCACAGAGAAATTTGATTGGGCCACTTAAGGCCCTTTGTTTTCTTTTCTTTTTAAACAATCTCTTTATAGGAGTATTAAAATATAGTCCTGTCATCGTTAAGAAGAAACACTTTTATATTTGTAAGCTTCTAACCTGACCAATATGTGCGCTGCTACATTTTTCAATGGAACCTAATGTTTACCTGTATTCACCAAAGGTTTCGTCTTTCACTGACTGAACTTCTGGGTCTGGATGCAGATCTTCCTTTTCTTTTACTGAAAAAAAGGGGGAGGGGAGTAATACAAGTAATTTTTAAAGACATATTTAACAGTGCCGTTGACAGCGAAAGTCAGGTTTGTTGGGGTTGTACCTATCACCCATCAGAGTTACCTCTGCCTTCGAATAAAAAAAGAAAACGGATTCTCTGGCTTGTCTTTATTTGTCTTCCGAGTTACAGGCTGCTGCAGATATGCACACAAGTAATGTAGTGTTCTGTGGGCAACGCGTCGTACTGGAAGAGTCCATAACTTGGTTATGGTCTCTTAATGAAGACCAAATTACTGTATATACATTTTACTATCCTAAACTTTTTGAAGATGCCATTGGCTGATAGCACATCTATGTCATTCAACTAAGGGGAATTAAGAAAAAGTCAGTCCTTTGGTGGTTCTCTGTTACTCCAAACTGCCTCAGTAAGCCGAATATTCAAGTCTATAATGACATAGAATAAATTAGATTTATGCTGCATAGTGGGATACAGGCCAAGGAGGCTCTTGCTTCACTTTACCGGGAAAACTCAAACTAAAATCCTTCTTCCTGGCACCTTTTACTACTACCTGCCGAGACCTGAGAGTTTCTCTTAGTTGTCCTAAAACTGAAATGCTGACTTCTTTTTCTTTTCTGGGCACGATTTGAAGAAGCTTCTTCAGAATTTGGATAGGGCAATATTTCACAAATGACAATTCATTGGGACCCTCAAAAGGAAACGCTCTCTCTCTTTAAAGTTTCCAGTTAATTACCTAGAGTGTTCCCTAGTCATTAAAAATCTAATTCCTAACAAATTCAGTGTAAACAAGACAAAACATGTATAAGGGCATAAATTCTGTGTAACTTTACAATTTAGAAATTATTCTCTTGTTTGATTGTACAATATACCTAATGGGCTCCCCAAAATATTTGCTGGATGAGTCATAAGCCAGTAAAGACTTTCACACTGATCTGAACATCAACAAACGAATAGCACTGCGATCGAAATCTTTCCCCCTATGTAAAAGCATCACGAATGCTAAGCAAAAATAATAGTAACAACAAAACATGTATATCTGAAAGACAAAAGAAATTTGGAAATTGAATGAAATTAAAGTAAAGCCAGATATTAATTAATAATTAATTAATTCAAGAGGCAGTGTATCCGATATATGTCATGGTAATAAGAAATGCATTCCCAGCACGGGTTAAGTTTCACACAGTTGACTAGCAGAGCCAGTACTATTAGAATGGACTAATGCAGAACAGCTCTGGGTCATGAATGTGTAGAGAGGCGTGCTATAAAGGGGTCCTTCTTTAGACATTAAAATGTACGAGTGTGACTTAGTAACAGGTCTTACCAACATCTGTGATATTTTACAGATAGGAAATAGAAGCTTGGAAGTATTATATGTCTCCCTAGAGCCTATTTCATATACTAGAAACAAGAAAACAAGTAACCACCTAGAGCCTATTTTATATACTGGAAACAAGAAAACAAGTAACCAACTAGAGATAATATTCTAGGCCACACGCATCCCCTTTGGTTAGTTAATACAGGAACTTTTTCTCCCTCTCAGTGTACTGTATACCTAATGTGCTAATATCAGTTTGACTTAAATGTGTACTTAAAAAAAATTAAAGATGTCTCTGAAGATGGCCTCCGAGAAATTAAAGAGAGTTTAATAAAATTCAAAGTCATCTTAAGAAACAACTTTACCTGAGTACTTTCCACCTTTGTTCCTCTTCACAAAGCAAACAGTCAACAATATTAGCGTGAGAAGAGCAATCGCACACATCAATCCAATAAACCAGCCTTGCGTGGAGATGTCATCATATAAACCAGCATATTCTGCTGTACAAAGAGAAGTCACACGTTGAGCACTAGAAACCGTCTTTGGAATTATGCCCTTCTGGGGAAAATTAAACATTTTTAAACGTACAAAATAGCATCAATTTTATTTTTTCCTTGGAGTGACCCTAGAGGGAATGTGATTTGAAGGACATTTCATTGGGAGAATACTGATAAATCATTTAATCAGTTTTTTAGAAAGGGCCCTCTCAAATTGCATTTGATTCTGAGGATGAAAACCAAAGAGAGACAGTAGAGACAGATGCAGTTAAATACAGCAGCAACAGCCAGCAAGCAAAAGCACAAGCTGCCTCGGTTACATGCAGATTGCCATGGAGACTCTGGGGTTTCGGTTGTGGTTTTCTTTTTGGTTTCTGTTATTAACACACGTTAATTAGCAGCAGACATTTTTAGGCAACTACTCTGGTAAAAACAATAAGGGATAACTCGGACCTTGGTGAAACATTTTTCATTGTGACAATTTGAAAATGCTATGCCCAAACAAATGGAAACTACTGTTTTTATAGCTAACGTACTTCCTATTTTTATCTTTAATACACGAAGTATGTAACATTAAATAATCTACCGAACACAGATGTATTGTCTAAGATGGCTCCAAACGGAGTCTCATTTCTCACCTCTCCCTCTTGTCTCAATTACATCTTCAAAAATGCTATTGTTATCAACCCAGTTCTTAGTCAATAGGCGAACTATATGTTCAGCTCCCGGCTCAAATGCCTCTACTGGGTGAATCTTTTGAGTAAGATTTACTCCTTCTGATATCTTCCCGACACGTTTACCTAAGAAACGTACACAGTTAAATCATACGAATCGTCATCACTGAAAAGTAGGACGTGAAAAGTAAAAAAGTATTGTTATTTGAGATGAATGAGAGAGCCCTTTGTAGCATTTTTTCCCTCAGTTTCTGAATTATCAGAAGATCAAGAAAAGCAACGTTTCAAGATTTTTTTTAATATGCTGATACGGAGTAAATGAAATGAACAGAATTCATGTCCTTTTAAGATGATGCACTTACTTATTAATGAAGTGATACTATAAATCCGCCTGGTCCTACGAATGGTTTAAAACCAAACACAGACTTCAAAAAACTATATACAATGTCATCTGTTGCAATTTGGACTTTCACAAACCTAGCAGGGACGGAATGTGGCAATTTTGGCTTCTAAGTGAAAGCAGATGGCATTAAAATCTTAACTCTGTATTATTACTTCTTTTTGCCTTGGCTGTCCTTCGTAAATATCGGTGGAACAGCATCACAGTATGCTCATATATTAAATATTTGACAATTGTAGAAATTTAAGCTACATCAAAGTGCAGGTTTACAGGTACATTTAAATGAAATGCACTGAGATTTTCAAAGTGAGAAATTTACACTTTTCAAAAGACACGTGAATGTGTCAATATATTAATTGTAGAATATCAGTAGCAGATAAAAATATGACTCGTGTCGTTGACATATACATTTAATGTCTAATATTATAACAAAACACCTAAAATATTTTTCCTTTTGATCCATGCTTTTGCTAAGAATTAACTCAATAAAATAAATGTAAACCAAGAGATGTTAACAAGTTATACGGAAAATGAAATATATTCCATGTTGAGAATATTAGGAGTTACTACACTGTTTTAAATGAGAATGTGTCACACGTTAACATTTAGTTACAACTTTTCACCACAGAGTAAAAATTGATTATATAGTTACTGATAACACAAGGAGCGTTAAAGAATGGCACCATGGGAAAAATAAGACCAGTTGTATTAGCTGAAGAAAGCCTTCAAGACTGAGCACCATTAAAGCCAAACACAATTAATTTTGCCTTTGAAAAACAGAAATTTAGTGTTAAATTAAGTAGCGCAAGCTTTTGAAAAATAGAGCAGAGCAAGTGTTTTATTCAAACCAGTAATGACACAAAAAAGAATATTTCTGATTAACTCCATGTTTTCCCCCAGTTCGATTATGGAATGTGAGCCACCTGAAACTCAGAGTGACAACCAGAAAATGATGGGGACAAAAATGCTTGTGTATCAAATCCCATTCTCTGATTTAATGCCAGATGACCTTAAAATGTGCCATCTATGCAGAGAGAAGAAAGATACACAGAAATACATTCCAATTTGCACAGAAGTTATCATTTTTAGAGTATTCAGTGATAGCAAGATGGATTTCCTCAGTAGAAGTGTATATATATATATATATATATATTTTTTTTTTTTTTTTCTCTTTTTCTCAAAGATCATGCCGAAATTGAGTGGCAGAAGATTACAGTTTCTTTCCTGTAAATATGGCAAGATTGGCCTATAGAAGGAAAATCAGTGTCAACTAGGGAAGGGGACAGTAGCTGAAAATGCAGAATCCTGAAAAAGAGCACAAACATACGAGTAAGAAACATTTTCAAATTACAACACATGAGAGAGTGAAGAAATATGCTGTAAAACACTCAAGCACATTAGTTATATCTTTAATTTGCAGGAAAGATGTAGCATCATTTATAAAACCACATAAAGAGCATTTTCTACCCTCTGAAAAGAGTTTGTCAAACATAAACACAACCAAGCCCAAATTCTCCAAATATTTCCATAGATACTAGAATGCCTAACTATTTTAAGGCAATTTTGTGAATTTTTTTTCTTATGTGCTTCAAATTGGCAGGAATGGGATTAGCATTTCCGACACATACTATGGTCTTGGTCCTAAAAAACAAGAAACAAAAAAACCCTCTCCATGCCCTAAATTCTGTTTTAGAAAATACGAAAGTTGCATATTTACATTACTACTATTCTGACTTATTTTCTTTGTGTTGAACACTTGATACCCGTTTGAACTCTTGAGAAAGAAGAACCTTGTAGTTACTAGAAAGTCTTCAATCACCATCTTTAAATCTACCTCTTAGGAGTAAGTAAATGAGTTCTTCATTTCACTTGGTGTCTAATTCATCCTTGGGAATAACTTGTGGGTTTTTGGGGAGAAACCATTTTGAATATATACATATATATTTTTTCCCCATAAAAGGAAGCTTGGAGTATTTAGGGAGTCTGAGGAAAACATAAGCTCTTCATTATTTAGCTACAGTAGGAACCAAATGAGAGGAAGAAACAAACTGACAATAAAGGTCACAGCATAACCATTCACACAAACATATTGATTTTCTACTGATTCACAAACTTAAATACATTTCCATATGTATCTTTTATAAATGATAGACAATTCAATTTTCTTCATTATTATTTTGTCTTTTTCCAGAGTCTAAAAATTGGGAAAGCATCCAGAACAGCGGACACGTAGTATATGACACATAAATGACTTATTTATATTGCCCTTCCTACCATCTCCCATTTCCTTTTGCCTGCCTCAAATAGCCCTCTAAGTCTGATGGACTTGATTAGTGTGTATAGCCATTCCTCCAATCCATTTCCCTTTCTTGTTCTAACTTCTTATTTTCTCTCCTGATGCCCTGTTGATAACATAGAAAGCCTAGTAAAAATACCGCTAAAATCATAATTGGAGAAATAATTTGGGAAGGGAAATGGCCTGAGTTGGAAAAAAAAAAAAAAGTGCAATTGCATGAGGAGAATTGTACAAATGAAACCAGAGATTTATGAGCCATTTTCAAGCTAGTTACTTGGCATCAACCAGTAGAGAGTAACATAAAATTGATATATGAATCAATGTACATATGAGTCATGACATGGAGGTGAAATGTATTACATCAGTGTTGCAAAATGTCTACCAGTGCAAGAGGCAAATATTTTCCTGTGTGGAAACATTTCCAAAAGAAAAATATCCCTCTACTAATCTTACGAGTAACTTTTTGACCTTATATCCCCCTATTTTAATTAAGCAAAATTATAGTTCCTGACCTCATATACACTAAGGCTATAGTTTGATTACTGATGCGTAGAAGTTCATACATTGAGTCACTGTGAACTTTAGAAACAAGATAAATCAATTCTCTACGTCATTGGAAAACAGAGGTCAGACAGATTGAGATCACAATCATTTCTAATGTACAGTGACTAGCGTGGTGCACTCCTTTCAGAGCAGTTTCAAACATAGCATGCATAAACCTCCTGTACTTACTCCCTTCTCCTAACGTGGAGCTTTCCTCAGTGATGGGTTTTCCACAGCCCTTTGAAGTGCAAGCCCTCAAGTAGAATTTGTACTTGGTAGTTGCATTGAGGTTTGAGAGACGCCAGCTGGGCTTTGATGGAGTTGTAATGTTGATATCATGTAGTTCTCCAATCTCATAGGTGTCATTTACTAAAGAAATAAACAGGCTTATCAACGGCTCAAATTTCACAGCCTTAACCATTCAAGTTACGTTGTCTCTTATTTTTGCTTCTATGTATGCTTGTGGTCTGCAAGATATTATCTTAATTATTCAGAGCTATCAACTGACTTCTCTGACGTACATGTAATTATTATGATGTATTGTACATGGGAAAATTAAGGTCTAGCAACAAGAAACACCTTGCCTAGACCTAGAGCCACTAACTGGCAAACTGGGATTTGAATCCAAACTACAGCCTTTTTAACTCCAGAGCCCATGTTCTTAATCACTATGCCATACTGGAAAATCACTCCAGCTTTACCACACCTATTTAAAATGATGAACTTGGGCTTCCCTGGTGGTGCAGTGGTTGAGAGTCCGCCTGCCGATGCAGGGGACGCGGGTTCGTGCCCCGGTCCTGGAGGATCCCACGTGCCGCGGAGCGGCCGGGCCCGTGAGCCGTGGCCGCTGGGCCTGCGCGTCCGGAGCCCGTGCTCCGCAACGGGAGAGGCCACAGGAGTGAGAGGCCCGCGTACCGCAAAAAAAAAAAAACAAAAAATAAATAAAAAATAAAATGATGAACTTTCCCCCATTACTATATTTTCATTGTATCCTTAAGTATTTTTTAATCTCCTTCTGGTGTGATAATTTGGACCATAATTTACATGACTCTTCCCCATAGTTTCTGGTTTAATATGTGGCACCAAATAAGTACTCACATATGTAGACTCAAGAAACTGATAAATTACATATTTTTAAATATCTACTGTATACTAAGCACTGTGTAAAGTGATATGTGGGAAAAGATGATTTAGATAGTGCCTTTCAAAGATTCTGCCACATAGCAAGATCATGATATTTGTGCAAGAGCACAAAGTACTGGAAGATTGCCATAAGAATAATCCAAGAGATGAAATGGTATTTCCAAAACTGTGCAGCCATTAGTGGTAAGAAAACGACTAGAATAAACACTCCTGACTCTCAGTCCAAGAGACCATAAAAAAATACATGTACTCTTTAACATAAAAATGCCTCCATTGGTCTATATAATGCAACGATATGAATGGAAATGAAAAAGAAACTAATAATCCAAACACAGGAAAGAAGTAAAATAATCATCATTTGTACAGTATTGGAGAGCATTCCTGTAAAATGCCACCAGTCCATTCAAAAACTACCACAATCAACGTAAGGATTCAGGAAAGTACAGAGAGAGCTCTCATAGACAGAGTCGACAACTATTTAGAACATATAAGAGCCACAAAAATATATAAGCCACCTAAAAATATTTCAATCACTTAATATTACTAGAGAGCAGAATAAGTATATATCATTTTATTAAAAAATCCACATATCAAGTAGTACAGTAACCACTGCAATTGTTACTATTTCAGCCTTTTCTCTATATATTCTAAGAACTTGTTTTAAAAACAAATGTATATATTATACACAGATCAACATGAAGGTTGGAATTTAATGTTGAGTTTCTTCATTATGAGGATAAAGACAAGGCGCATCTTTATCAAATAAAGTGACATTTGAAAAGTCTTCAAATATTTCTTCAGTGCTTTCTACATGTTTGAAATCCAGTTCATGGAATACTGTAGGCTTTACAGTTCAGCATCTAGAATGACTGAGCTGGGTCTGAATCCTTGTGTAACACTTATTTTACTGCACAGCTCTCTGTAAGTGAGCTCTATGTGCTTCTCATCCATAAAGTAGTGACGGTACATACCTCACAGACTTCCTGTTTTAATGAAAAAAAAAATGCAGGGAGAATTCTTAGTACTTACTGATCCTGCTATATACCAAACACTCAAAGACGCTAAAATGCTGCCTCTATTAGGGTTATGGCCGTATCCATTTAGTCACAGGTACCTAAAACAGAATAGGCCATCAGAAGCTAAAGCTGGTACCTGACCTGAATTGTTGCAAGCCTCGAACTGGTTGATGGCAGTTCAGAGCTATGATCAAGTTGACTTTTGCAAGCAGTGTAGACTGGGTTTCTATAGTCCTGGTGTTTTTGTTGTTTAGGAATTCATGTCTTCAAAGTTTACATTTTTTCTATGAGCTCAGTCCCCTAATTTCCATTTTGAGATGATGGGTAGATTTGAAAACTATTGAAGTGGGAGGTGTGATGATTAAAATGAGCTGATTTCATCGAAACATGTTTGTTTGATTTTTTTTAACCTAACGGCACAGCAGCATAGGGGGAGAGCCTAGGGTAATGGTCCAAGGACAACTCCTTGGTTCTCTCAATATTACATGACTGTACCACTGGGCTACCAATAGAGGATTCTCAAATACAAATATATGCAGGGTTGAGATTGGAAACATGCACCAGAGACAGAACAGGCAGTGTAGTGTGGCCTCTTATATATACGTATTAAATGCATGTTTTCTGGTACCTACTAACATACTGCTTTTCTTCTAAAACAGGAATTGGCGAACCTTTCCGCAAAGGACTAGATTGTAAATATTTTAGCCTTTGTGGGCTATGCAACCTTTGTGGCAACTACTCAGTTTTGCCACTTTAGTGAGAAAGCAGCTACAGACAAATTTAAGTGAGTGGACATGGCCGTGTTGCAATAAAACGTTCTTTATACGAAAAGGCAGCAGGCTGGATTTGGTCTGCCAGCCGGTTTACAAACCCCTGTGCTGTAAAGGAAGTATGCCAGCTTACAAACCATGAATTGGATTCTCAGCACGGTAAACCGAATACGCAACCAGAAAAAATGAAACATTACTAGGCAAATCCAGTTCAAATATGTACTTACTTATCTGGTACTGTAATAGATAGCCAGTTAAATTTCCATTTAATTTCTTAGGTAATCCCCAGGATAAAGTGGCAGTGTCTTTATCAACTTTGATGACCTTGAGAAAAGTTGGCTTTTCAGGTACTGGAAAACACAAGGTCAACAACAGACACTCATAAATTGGTAAATGTCTTTTAAAAAATTACACTCTATTAAATTGAGAAGGTAACTCATATGACGTAAGTACAGGTTAACTAACTAATAAGGGAGGAAATGTCTTGGCCATTGGGATATTTTCTTTTTTATTTATTTTAAATTGTTATTTATTTAAAAATTGGATACTTAATTTATTAAATACATCGTTATTCTACATCGTTATTCTCTCACCTCCTTCTGGTGTTTGAAATATATAAGGCTCACTCTCTGGACCCGCTCCTTTGGAATTATAGGCTAAGACCGTTAAGTGAAATTCACTAAAGGCATCTAGGGAAGGAACCATTCCATAGTTTCTTTGTCCTGAAAATCTCAGAATGTTTACTTCTTTGGGATATGTTCTCCCATCCAACAGACTTTTTGTTTTCCACCAATTTACCTGCAATGAAAATAGGAACCCTTTAACGTATCAGCCGTGGTGGCACATTCTCTTTTGGCTTCTTCTGGAATCAGTTCTTATTTACAGGAAATATATTAATTCCACAGTGAGAAGAAGAAAATCTATGATAAAAACCTGATATCCTTTCAGATGTCCATGTACTCTTTCCTTTGGAATTGTTGACCAGGTGACTTTAACTAATGTGCTGTTTATCACATCCACCCCATGGATCACTGGAGCTGTATCAGGATCTGTTAAGCACATAAGAAGGATTAGCTTTCAATAATCTCCAAGCACCATCATTAGGATCATTTCCAAAAGGTGATCTTTCATGTTTTTTAATCTGAGGAAAACACTTGTCTCCAATCAATTGCAAATGGAACCAAGAGTTTCTCATTACAGAAGAGTTTCAGGGTCCAAATAGGTTTCTAGAGAAGAGGAGAGCCTGGACCGCACTGAGAAAAGCCCCCCTTCAGACGGATACAGTGTGGGCAATGTAACTGGAAACAGGGGCCAGTAAAATCTTCTGGGGGCATCTGCCTCTGGAAACACGTAAGCTAGACTAATACTACAACTAAAATTACTTGGGAGTTTGATTCATCTAATATTCATAAGAAGAGCTGACATTAATTGAGCATATTCTGTGTGTCCGACACTGTGCTGAGGGCCTATACTGGATTGGCTCACATCATTCTTAGAACAACCCTCTAAAGTGGTATTATTATCCCCATTCTACAGGGGAGCTAACTACAGACGAATAAACCAAACCCACCGCAGCCAAGACTAATATATTAGTTCACAATGAGAAGTCCTGTGTAGTGAGAATTTAGGTAGCAGGTGAACTAGACCTTCTTCTATTCTTGGATCGAAATATTCCTTTGGATACTGCAAGAACAATGAGAATAACTCCTACCGTGTACAGATTTGGAATGCAGTCTTTCCTTTTTCCAATAATTTATTTGCAACTGTAATTATGGTATAAATATTTAATAATAAGATCATACCACCAGTACCTCAAAACTGTGTGTGCGTGTGCGCGCGCGCGTGCGCGCACGTGAGATTCTATATGCAAATCTGGGTGTGCGCCTCATCTTCGTTAGGAAGGCTCCAGCTCCGAGGCCAGGGTGCGACAGCAGGCAGCTGTTAGGAAGTCCTTGACAAGTAAGGGCAGATGTGATTGGAAACCTTATGACAGTTATGCTGCTTAACTGTGGGCACTGCTGATTCCAAGTCTTTGATTTTCATTATAGAAATAGCTTTTTTGGGAAACTGAATGAAATTAAACCTTTCAACATTCTTCCTTACCACCCTATACTGATCAACTCTCCTGCAGTCACCCTGGAGTAGAAACCGTGTGTTATATGTCTTTTTATCTCCTACAGCTAGTTACATCCACTTTGCATGCAGTAGTTGCTCAAAAATATTCATAGACAGAGCGTAATATACTTTGAGAGAAACTATTCTTGAAGTACTTGGGGTTTCAGGTGCGCCACTTACAGTCTTCTCCAGAATAGAGGATCACTGACTGAGGCTCAGGGCCAGAGCCCAGGTGATTGATGGCTTGGACTTGGACATCATATGGAGCATAGACAGCAGATGTCATCACCCGCAGGGTGTGGTTTGTGACTGTTTCTTCCTCCCACTCCACCGGGGCTCCCTGTGGTTTCCAGGTCACTCTGTACTCCAGTCCAGGTCCATTCTGCTCCATGGGTTTCAAAGGCTAAAACAGAAGGCGAGACTCATCACGCGTGATCACAGATATGCTGAGTCAGAGACAGAGAAGCCACCCTAAGTGGCCCAAGAAACGCTGCAATAAAGGTATCATTTCTTGGGAGATCTTTAATCCCCCTCTTTGGTTTGGAAATATTTGTGAAAAATGTTGTCATTCTGTAAATGTAACCTTGAAAGTTACTCCCTTACCTCCCCCCAAGTAGAGACTCTCACAATTTAGATGCCTGGATTATGCCTAAGAGTTCACATATGAAAGAATTTACTAAGAGATTCCACAGAGGGTTTTAGCTTTTGTTTACACTTTGTTCTATATTCCGTTTCTTTCTTTTTTTTTTTTTTTTTTTTTCACTCTCAGAGAAGTTGCAGAAACAAAAAGGACATGGCCATGAATTCCATGGATGTAAACGGGATGTTTTCCATGGCTTTTCAGTCAGAACTCTTTCTACCTGACTCCATCCATCCTCCTCCATCTTCCTTCCAAGAGAAGAGAGAGAGAGCAAGTAAATATTTCTGGATAATATGCATTTTCATACATTAGTACCCAGAAGATGTACTCCTCTCTACAATAAAATATTTCGCCAGCTCCTTGCCCATTCTCTATTTCCTTTATGAGAAAGCACTTCCCTCCCTCCACTTTATTTTGCCGTATAGAAATATATAGTGGAGGAATTTCTCATATAGAAAATTGGTTACTGCCACTCCAGTTTCTAATCGAACAGTACTTCAAAAAACATCAATGTGATTTAAACCATCTGTTTCATATCATAAAAATGGGAATGTGCATTTAAGTGAATCAGTTACATAGAATACATAAAAAATGGGATTTTCGTCATAGATTTATAAGGGTCACTTATATAAATAATAGTTTTGTCTGTATATGCAAGTGATTCAGTAATATCATATATAGTGTTCTTACAGAATTTACAATGCTTCTGGACTCAGTCTACTTTACTAAAACACTTATTAGAGGGATTGGATGGAATTAAGTTGAAAATATACACTAAATCAGCAAAATAAGTTCAAGTCTATGCTTATTGCAGGGTGAATACTTAAATTAGCTAGGAGGAAAAAATGTCAAAACAAAAACTTTCTGAGATTTTCATAGTCATTGTTTATATTTGCTTTCCAAGTTTTGCCCCAAGATATTTTCTACTCTCATATAAATTCACCGGAGGCTTTAGCATTGCCCGGATAAATCAGGCCACAAGCTTTTAGTTCCATACTACAATCTGCAATTACAATTTCCTTCAGTCCCAACTGACAATAAATGTGTACAAATACTATTATTCAATTTACACGTTTTGCTTCAAGAAAAATAGTTACATTTGATAAAGCTCTCTGGAAAAATTTAAAACAACTGTGCCACCATAGGCAACACTTTTAAGAAAAATCTTACCTAAATTGCCAGCCTCCTTGGTGCCCAGGCTCCCAAAGAAACTGCAGGAATACTTTGTATTTGGCTTTCAGACAGTGGACAACAGAACCTCAGCAAGTTCTCAAATAGGCCCCCACCAAAGATAACAGACCAGAGGAGCAATACGGAGCCAGGGATGTGAGTGGTGGGGAAAGACCGCCAGCCTCCCCTCCGCTCATGAAGCTGCTCGGAAGGAAGGAATCTCTATAAAAGAGGTTCTTAACTTGATGGCTAGGCATCTCTAGATGGGGTCCATGAGTGCCCTTCAAAGTATCTGAAAAGCCGTGAAACTGTTAGGAAAACTTCCTATGTATAACTTTCTAGAGCAAAACTATACTTCTATCGTATTTTCAAAGAGATCTATGAACAAAGCAAGGTTATAATGACTCATCTAGAAACTGGACAGATTTTCCGTACTGCCTAAATTCATTTTAAAGGTGGTGGATTTTCTTATTATACTTGCAGTAGAAATAATAAATCCTAGGTCCTTTAGGAGTGAAACAACTTGGCTGTGATCATATAATCAGGTAACTGAAGCAGTTCTTATTTCCAAAACATTGGTGAATTGGGTTTTTGTTTGTTTTGTTTTGTTTTTGTTCATCTGTTTTCTGGAGTCTTTGAGATTAGAAATTTGCTATTTTATAGAAGTTCAAATTTAACATAAATACATTTACACCTAAGAACAAAGGGAAAAGTCAAGCAAAACTAAACTGATAGTCCCAGCTTCTCTGGACAGAATGTAATGCTGATACCATGGAGCTACTGTAGCCCTCCCAGAGGAGTGGTGAGGATTAAGGAGCTAATGTTAGTGGAAAATGGTATACTTCTTTGAGGATCTGACCTGGTAGTTATACACTATTACTGTCATCTAATCAATCAGTTATATCATCTCTCTTACAGAAATTTCCATGGAATTTAAAAGAACATAAGATACTCTAAAAGAATAAGATACTAACAATTTCAAATTCTAAATGAAATAATCATCAGGACAATGTGGTAGCAGCTATTTATGGCCACACATTCAAGAAAAAAATTATATTCTTGAATATATTTAGTTTCTGTATATTACCAATTTTTTTTTCAAATTTGTAAAACTTAATTTCACTGAAATGGGAATAAAGGGTTAGTTCTGACATAAAATTATTGACTATATATTTTGCAGGTATGGGCAATGTTATCATATTAGACCAATATATGATGAAGAAAAAAGGAAATCAAACTTTGTACATTCTAAAATTCTTCAAAAAAATCACATCTGAAATGAGGTGTGGAAATAAATTAATATATTCCAGCATACATTCAAAAATGTTTGTAAAATTCAATGAATTCAATGTCGGAAAACTATTATCAACCAGAATCTCTGGATGGCAATCTACTTTCAAGTAAGTTAAAATACTTGTTCATCAAACATGCCAAAATAATAGAGGGGGGGAAAACAGCTTTCCACTGTTACAGAAGAAGTTTAGAAATGACATTCAAAAAAATTAAAGTCATCTGAGCAGATATAAGATTTTATGCCAAATTCAAGGAGAAAGGTCTATTTTAGTAACTTTTAACAGAGATGTATATAAAGAGAAGATGAGTAGGGTTTGAAATCCAAAGATATTCATGTTGAAATCCTAGCTCTGTTGATTTCTAGTTGTGTGCTGATGGGCCAGTCTATCTATCAGCCTGGACCTCAGTTGCTGTTATCTAGAACACAGTATTAATGATGCTGTCTTGACAACACTGTTCTCAGAATTTGAAATGAGTACACAAAATGCCTAATAGAGCTGAGTAAGTGGTGACTATTCCTTGCGAGTCATCCTTTTGATACGAATAATCTTTATTAGCCCATGTACCAAAATTTACTGAAAGACTTTCAGTAATTTTTTTTGAATGGAAGAGGACTTAGAATATTGGTAATAAAAATATTAGGCATTGTAAACTTTGGGGGATGGATTATAACGAAATCAACCTGTGTAACCTTTCTTAAATTATCTACCACTATTAAACTCTATTTCACAACATTCTAATCATGATGATCTTTAAAATATACAAATAAAATATATTTATAAAATATACAAATCTTAGCCCTTTGTTCTTAAAAGATATTATTCTATCATTATACTTAGCATGTGGACCTAAAAAACGGAAAAACACACAAAGGTAGTAAAGAACACAAAAAGAATCCTCACCTCCCATTTGATAATCATTTCCTTGGGTTGAGAAGCTTGAACCCTTATGTTTTGTGGATTCTTGTCTGGAGCTGAAAAATTACAAGTATTAAAATTACTTTTTCCCACTGTATGGTCCATAGGTAAATCATCATATCATTCCTCCTCCTACAAAAAACAGATTATTTTAAAACTTTGATTGTATTTGTTTAGTTCTATCTGGCCCAGTTTGAGAAAAGATTTACGGCAGGTTTTTTTTTTTTCCCCAGCTGTACTGAGATATAATTGACATATAACATTGTGTAAGTTAACACTATGTTAAGGTGTACAACATAATGATTTTAGAATGTATATCTATCACAGATATATAATATTTATAGGTGTATATTGTGAAATGATCACCACAATAATGTTAGTTAACACATCTGTCACCTCACATAAGCTTTTAAATATATATATTTACTTCAGGGAGTAAAATCGTGCTCATGGAGTGATATAATTATTATTCAATGGAGAGTGGAAGCTTTTCTTTACCTGTCTTCATTTTTAACCCTGCTCTTTAAATTTTAAACCTGCTTTTAAAAATCTAAACCCACTATTTAAATATACATTTTTAGTTTTAAATCTGCTTTACTTTTTCTATTAGAATTACTGTTAGAAATTTTGTTGTGAATATCTGCCTCTCAGTGAATAAAATTAAAGATCATGTATTCATAGCAACAGCCAAGTTCTAGGGGCCTCAAATAGGAAACGGTAGTTAACGTGCCCATGAAATATATTCAGATGGATCCATTTTATAAAAAAGGGCTAAGTATGGAGTTTAGTGCCAAGATGAATTTATACTAAAATCATACAAGTATCTGATTCAGTTATTATCTCCCCTTGCTTTTTCTCAATCCTAAACGGGAATTCTATCCTAGCATAGTTATTTCAGCCAGAGGAAAAAAAACCAGGCTATGACCACATTGATAAGCAATCCCAATTCAGTAATACAAATTCCAGCGCTGTCATTATTTTATTGGTTTTTAACATCATATAAGCCTCATTCTTACAATATTATAGTCTGAATTCTGTATACACTACTACAGCATGCTCATTCTTGAGAATTTTTTTAAAAAGCATCTTGGGAATTTAGATAGGTATTAGATATTCGTTTAGCTATTGAGATACAAAAATACACTAAGCGGATAAAATTAATGACATTAGATGCAATGAAAATTTAACAAGCTGCCTATAACATGTCCAATGTTTTATTTCAGGAAGTTGAAATGAGGAGAAAAATAAAGAGAGAAAGTTGACTTTCTCCCTATATGCTGAACTTCAGTTTAGACCTTACTTTATGGTACCTGATTTTAACACAATACTTAGCTATCAGAAATTACTCAGAGTAATGCTTGTTCATGTACCTCCTTGTAATATCCTGCTAGCTATCAAACATTTACATACGACTTTTGAGACTGATGTACTTTAAATAGTTTGCGTGTTGTTAAGTTTACAGAACTATTCAAGCTCTCTACTGGGAGAAATCTAAAATCCTATACCAGGTTATCAATCCTTCCCCCACCCCGCCAATTTGTTCAAAGATGCGACAGACTAACACTTGTTAAGAAGTTGAGGTGTGAACTTACATACCTGCTGGGGGTGTTTCATGATGGTTTGATGGCTGGCTAGGCTGGCTTCTCCCTACTTCATTCACGGCTATGACCCTGAACTGGTATCTCACATACGGAGCCAAAGATAACACGACTGTTGTTTCCCCTCCTTGCACTCTAGTCAATTCTTCCCACCTTCCAGGTTCCTCTCTGTTTCCTTCAAATTCTATAATATACTCTGGCAGGAGGAACATAGAAAAACACATTAGAATGGATTGAGAATGTTTAAGTTATACTAAGGTTTATATACAATATGAAACATTTTAAAGGATGTTCTAAGGATAATCCACCCTTGGTGGTATTAATGGCTTTAATATTAATTTTAACTCTGGAAACTACAGGTATCCCAAGTCTTCCCTACCGCTAATATTGCTGTTGTGATCATCTCCAGCGTCCCATGTCAGCCGAACACTTCTGTTCTGTCTCTCAGACAAGTGAAGGTTTTCTGGCGGATCCGGAACATCTGATTAATAATGAAAAAGGACGGTGAGGAGAAGGCAGATCATTGCCTTTGTCGATCCCACTTCTTCACTCAGGCACATTGCAAGCCCCCTTCCCCTCGGGGCCTCTGTCTCCACTCTGAACTGCCAAATCTCACCAATCCTTCTGGTTCTATTTCAAATGGATAGGGAGGGTGGGAGGGAGATGCAAGAGGGAGGAGATATGGGGATATATGTCTGCATGTAGCTGATTCGCTTTGTTATAAAGCAGAAACTAACACAGTATTGTAAAGCACTTATACTCCAATAAAGGTGTTAAAAAAAAAAACAAAAACAAAAAAACAAATGCAGCTTCCTTCACATCTGTACATGCCTTCCCTACTGTAATACCTCACTCTGTGGTGATTCCCAGTTCTCAAGGGGCCATCTTTGACCATCGGCATGAGAATATTTTTTTAGGAGTAGTTATTAACAATGAACATTTCTGGGCCCTATTTCTCTGGCTTACTGAAAGAGCTGGGCCCAGGAGTCTGCATTTCTAAACACATGTCTGGTAGATATCATATACAATGAATTTTGAGAAACATGAACTTGATCAAGGAGACCAGTATCTTCCAGCTCATATGCTTATTTATATGCCTGGTTCATCTCCTGTATGTGACTAAACGGATCTTCCCGAGTAGGAACCATATTTTTTTTTTTTTTTTTTTTTTTTTTTGTGGTATGCGGGCCTCCCTCTGCTGTGGCCTCTCCCGTTGCGGAGCACAGGCTCCGGACGCGCAGGCCCAGCGGCCATGGCTCACGGGCCCAGCCGCGGTCACGGGCCCAGCCGCTCCGCGGCATGTGGGATCCTCCCAGACCGGGGCGCGAACCCGGTTCCCCTGCATCAGCAGGCGGACGCGCAACCACTGCGCCACCAGGGAAGCCCGGAACCATATTTTATTAATTTCTGCACCACCCACAGTGCCTTGCACATAAATGTTTTGTGACTAAATAATTAAGTGAAAAATATATTATCACTTCAACCATGCATCTAATTATCCTATTAGAGCAATAAATTTAGGCCCTATGACTACAGGAAAATAAGAGAACATGAACTCAGGCTTTCTTTTCTACATGGTTTGGATTTTTATTTTAATTTGTAACAGTGAGTTTTCAGTATGTTACAGCAACTTTTATACTCTGCTGGCCTGGAGTTCTAAAGAAGAATAGGAAGAGCGTTTATACTGGAAGAGGAAGATATGGCGCTGAATGTTTTGACAGAGACCAGAAAATTGAGTAGGCGATGACAAATTTTAAGTGTTGTAGTACATGGAAATTTCTGGTACTTTAAAAATAAAAGGAACAGTTAAAAAAAAATCTGATCCCTAATGATCCTGACTTCCAAACTTTGGTTTCAATTCTCCCATGTATTCAAGGACATTTATCTTTTCTCAGAGGGGACAATGAAAGTAATATCTAATGGGGCCTTCTTATGAGCTCTTTCTTCTCCAAGTGGGAAGCAACATCCATTGCTCCTGCTGAGTATTTGACAATTGTTGGAAATTTATACTGACAAAAAAAATTGTTTTCAATTCAGAAGAGAATGTGTTTATTTTAAAAATGTGGTCAGTGACTGCGTCCACACTGTAGAGCCTTAAATAAGAATTTATTTCCTCAACAGCCTTGAGGATCTCTGAGCTCAGAGAACTTAGGCTCCTCTTCAGCACTTACTCAGGCCACTCATTTCTGACATTTTCTGAACCAACCAATGCAGCCTGTTGTGTCTGACATTAAAATCTGCTCTTTCCGAGAATCACACGGAGCTACGATTGATGGACTGCAATTGAGACCTAAACGAATGATGCTCTTAAAGGATGTTTCTGGCAAGGCTTCTGAAAGTAACTTCTGTTTAAAATGGCTCAAGCATATACTTTAAAACACTGTTTTCCAGGAAAAAGAGTCTTTTAGAAACTATACATGGATTTGTCATTTGTTACTGTCAGTTATGGGGCTATACTTCTTAAAATCAGAGGCTGGCCTGAAAATTAGAATGTAAACACCAAGAAGTGGTTAAGAAAATGCAGCCTATCTCATAGATTATTTTTTATTATTTTCTTTTCATTCTGAAAACATTTGGTAATTACCTCATAAGTAAATAGTACACGTAATCCTAGCCACTATTTATTTAAAATGATCAAAACTGAACAGTTCTAGAAGATGGCAGCCTCATTACAAGACAGATGTATTAAATTTCACAAGAAAATTTAGATGGCATGTACCAAGTGGTAGGGACACCAGTCTCCTTGCCATTGCTCAAAATACTCGGGGGCAAAGGCCATGGATCCTGACATTTACACTTAAAATTGTCGTGCCTGGGATAAACTCCAGTCTACCTTAGGCTCAACTATTTTGTCTGGAGAATTACTACTGGAGTGATTACTAAGGATTGAACCTTTCTTCCCCTGAGGTCGCTGCAACATATCACCTAAAGGTTTCATTCTTTTGAACCAAGTCCATACCACCTACCACCTGGGAACTACATTTTTTTTTTTTTTTTTTTTTTTTTTGAAAACCCAACATGGTGGCCATTTGCTTCGCTTGAAAGATGGTGGTCATTTATCTCACTTAAAATATAGTGGCCATTTGCTTCACTTGGAGAGAACCTGCCTATTTACTCATTTTTCACCAGCCTACCTCAAAAGAGACTGAATTCTTTCCTCTCAGTCTGTACCCCATGGTAGGCAACCTACCTATGAATCCCAGCAACCAAAGTGCTAAAGATACAAATACCTGTTAATAATCAGGATTAATCTAGACATATGGTAAAGGTGTTTAGGCCAAATCAAACCTCTTCTAAGGACTATCAGCAAACTCAAGGAAAACTAAATGGTGCCCACAGAAACAGAATTATGAGAGAAAACTGTAACAATGTCTATCAGTCAGGGTCCCAGCAGAGGGTAAACAGTTCACACAAGTTAGGGTACTTCAAAGAGATTCTAATCAAGACTCTTTCAAAAGATGTGAGCGGGATATCCAGGGTGGGGGGTGAGGGGTGGGCAGGGCAGTTACTGGAATCCCATCAGAGAGAGCTGTGTGGACAAAGCCTCTGAGACAATCAGTGACTTTGGCAGAGGGACCCACATAGCCAGCCTGCAGGGAGGGATTATCCAGAAAAAACACATTCTCCCCCGACTGCCTCTGCTGCCAGGGCTCCCTGTTGGCTGAACCGAATGAAAGCTTGAGGGTAAGTGGTTTGTTGGTGTCCACACAGGTCAGGTTTCCAGATTCAGAGAGCTGGTGAACGGTGAATCTGGAAGGGAGACTAGGAGAGCTAGCCAACAGCCGGTCTAAGAGCTATCAACATGGGTAACGGCAGGGGTAATTGCATTGATTACACCAGTGAGTCGTGCACATTGTTTTCTAATTAGCATTATTATTTTAAAACATCAGAGGCCTTTCTTTACAGAAGAACCCTGGACGTCCCTCCCTCCCCCCGCTTCCTGGGACCCTGGGAGCTGAGCGCCGGTCTAGGCCACTGGTTTAGGGCAGGACCACTGTTTAATCACCACTGGGCCCCTACCCTGACCCCTCCATGCTAGCCCATCTCCATTCCTCAGCCACATTTCTCTGTGCACTAGGAAAGTGTAGCTCAAGGGTCCTGGGAACTCAAGCATGCCTCAGTTTTCTTTCTGCTGATAGCATCACCTACCTCCCACTGCTTCTGGCAACATTACCCAAGCAGAAAAAAGAAATTAAGCATCAATTAACTTCTTTAGAACCAGACGAGGCGAAAGCATTCGGAAGTAGGGTCACTCTTTAATTGAAAATTTCAAACTAACAGTAAACGTGCACGGGCTTAAATAATCATTGGTTTAATTGCCTAAGAACAGTGGAATTTAATCAGTAATGGAGAAGAAATGAACAAAGATTTCTTTATTCATTAGTGCACTTACCAAGGACAGTTACTTGAGTCACAGCAGCAGTGCTATCTAGAGCAGTGTGAGCTGAACACGAGTATACACCTTGGTCTTCTACGGTGACATTCGATATAGTCAAATTAGCTCCATCAATAATTATCCTACCAGGAAAAAAGTGAGTCTATCATGAGGATGAAACAAACAGAAACAATAGAAATGTAATCCTTTCAAAACTAAATATTCCCCATAGAAAGCAATTTAAGGAAGAATTTAAAAAAAACTTGTCCCATAATGCAAATTTTATTAGGGAATGCCATACTTGAAAACTGGAAAGTATTATTCAAGCACACACAAATGTCTACAAGTGATGAAAGGGATCAGGTTGGTTGGTTGGTTTTTTAAATTACCAAATCCAACCATCTGTGATTCATGGGTCGGTGATGGAACCATCTTGCCTGGTGTGTCTGAAGAGTGTACCATACCTCACCATAGCTAAGATAAATTTGAATAATTCTTAAGGTATGTTTAGGGAACCACCTACATAGGATCAACTTGGGTGCTTCTTACAAAGGCAGATTCCTGAATCACACACCCCAGTTCTACAGGACCAGAATATCTGAGATGAAGTCTGGCAATCTCTATTTTTGACAACTTTCTCTTTTCTCCATCCTTCCACCTCCCACATAGAATGCACTTTAAGATGGGATAAAAAGTGAACTCTGGGCTTCCCTGGTGGCGCAGTGGTTGCGAGTCCGCCTGCCGATGCAAGGGACGCGGGTTCAACTCTGTGACTTATCTGAACAGTAGAGGGCAGACTAGCACATCTTTTTGCAAATCATTTGGTGCTGGCTTTTTATTATTTGTTCTCTTTTTGCCAATTTGTAATTGAGTTTACTATATGAATTTTTAAAATATGAATTATACCTTTTACCCTACGCCTATGTATTGTTAGCATAACTATTCAAGTACTTTTTAAAAAAATAAAGTTCCATTAAATCTGAGATATATTCACAGCAGTGTGCTATTTAGTTGAAATAAACAATGTCTTCCTGGGGGGGAGGGAGAGAAAATCTTAAATAATTTAGTTTCTTAACATAAAAGTCATATAGGCTGCTGAAAAGTTCGAGTTATAGAAAACCAATTAAAACTGTAGTAAAGTCAAACATGGTTCTGCCCTTTGATTATAGACAAAGTCGGCCCCTTACCCCTCCACCAATCACTGAATGATTTGCTAATCAATACTACCTGGTAGGTACATGTAAAAGTATGAAATTAGAACACTCCCTAACACCATACACAAAAATAAACTCAAAATGGGTTAAAGACCTAAATGTAAGGCCAGACACTATCAAACTCTTAGAAGAAAACATAGGCAGAACACTCTATGACATAAATCACAGCAAGATCCTTTTTGACCCACCTCCAAGAGAAATGGAAATAAAAACAAAAATAAACAAATGGGACCTGATGAAACTTAAAAGCTTTTGCACAGCAAAG
>NC_041231.1:19513662-19518084 GCF_002837175.3 Physeter macrocephalus
GGTGGGATAGGGAGGGTGGGAGGGAGGGAGACGCAAGAGGGAAGAGATATGGGAACATATGTATATGTATAACTGATTCACTTTGTTGTAAAGCAGAAACGAACACACCATTGTAAAGCAATTATACTCCAATAAAGATGTTAAAAAAAAAATACTACCTGGTATTGCTAGTCAAAAATCTCACTATAATTCTAATGATAAAGCTTTGACATAGTTTGTCAGTTCATGTTAGTTATGTGTCCATTTGGTACAAATATCAGAATTACATACACTGACAATTTTGCAAAGTTTACCTTCTTAGATGAAGAAATACAATTTAATAACCTCTTCAAGAGGGCTGTTTGTGCCCTGCACATCCAAGAGGACCCAGGGGAGCTGAAATCTCGCCTACAATCTTCTTGCCAAGATTTGTACCCTGGTGTGGGGCTGCTTCACGCCAGAAAGAAAGGGCAACTTAAGGGCAACTTTTCTGTAATGCACTGTCTTTTAAAACTCACAAATGGACCTCATTTTAATCAAGGTAGAATGACCCCCTGGTCCTTGAATCCTGGTAGGTATGATGTACCCAGGGAGGTTATTAAAAATTTCCTTTGTTGGGCTCAGTCGAGTTTCCACATCAGAACTTTTGGGAATAGGACAAGGGCCACTGCATTTGAACATGATACCTAGGTAATTCTGGCTCACATCAAAATCTGACAACTATTTGTGTTAGCAAGGATACGCTGTGCTATGCTGAAGTAACAAACAGCTCCAAGTTCTCAGTGCCTAAGATCACAACTCTTTATTTCTGTCTTACACTATGTTTCCATCATAGGTCAACTGTATTCTGCTTGAAGAAATCCTTGTTAAGCACATTACACATTTTAAAAATGGTTTCTACTCTACATAGAACCTGTTCTCTGGCTTCATCTTCATCTCTGTTCCTCTCAGTCTTTTTCCCTGTTTTTACCTGCTTAACTACCTCCCCTTGCCATCATTCTATAACCTCTCACCTCCTTCATCTGAAAGATCCAGATCGCTAGTCTCCGAACCATGTTAACCTCCAGTGTTTTCTTGCTCCATTCCGTCTTGTAACAAATTTCGCTCCAGGCAATATTAAAAATGTCGCTTTCTTTGGAGACCTGTGTTTGAGGCTCGGTTCCACCAACTATGACTTGTATAACCTTGCACAAAACTTGGAGCCTAATTCCCCTTATTTAAGAAATGGGGATAACGATAATTTCTTTCTTTTCAGGAGAAGTAAATGAGGGAAAACACATAAAGTGATTCGTGTATAGAGCCTGGCTTACTATGTGCTCAAAGAGTGTTACTAATTATATTAATCAAATTGCTTTAATTCATTGTTGGCTTGTAACTAATCACATTTCTTAATGCCCCCAACTCCCATTCCTCCTGCCTTTCTGCTTAAAGGAACAAATTACCTTAGTTCCTCTTTTCTTAGGAAGGGACCCTTCTCTATCCTTATAATCTCTGCCTAATCTAATGCCTTATAACCTCTGCATCCTTATCCCCCACCCCTGAGTTCTACCCCATTCATCTGCTACCATTTCTGAGGGGAAAAAGAAGCCCTTCCTTGATGCCAAGATAAAGCCCTCGCACTGGTGCTTTTGACACCTTTTCCCTCTCATCTTCCTATTCACGGACACGTGGACACATCCCATATCCGTCTGCCATCCCTCCTCTCCTTCAGGACTCGGTCGTTCACTCTGTCTATGGTCATGAACAGTCCCCATTACATTTGTTAAGGACAGTCTAAATTTTAAAAGTGGTTTGATAGCATATCCATACTCCATTTCATTTTTCATGACAATATTGTACTGTCTAGAGCCACCTGCAGGTTAGAAACCCACAGCAAATTCCTTGAGGTCATTTCAGCCTTCCTAATAGGTTTACTGTGAGGATAATAGAGGGAAAGCATGTATGGGAGGCACTAACATAACATGAGGCACCCAGCAGGTATAATGGTCCAGGGTAGCAGTTTCCAACACTTATCATACCCCTGTACATAACAGGGGACAAAAGGGGAGAGAAGAAGGTATTTTACTTCTCATTTTCCTCTGTGTGCCTTTGAATCAGAAACTTAACCACTTTCTAGGTAAAAGCTTCTGGTTCCCAGCCTAGTGAGAAGGAGAAGGCGTCCCGGCAGCAGGTGTGAAATGGGAGCTTACTAATGGTTCTACAGAAATTTAGCAGATACCTGGGATCTCAATTCCCTGCTACAATTCCATGCCTGCTCCTGGCGCGTCAACCACCCTTCAACAGTCACTCCCAGCCCTTCCCACCCCAAATATCACTTCTGTGTTAAGGAAAACTAGAAGAATGTCTGCATTACTTAGGTGACGCAGAGAGCCAGAGGCTCAATTGAGTGTCAGCCCTAGCATCCTGCAGAAGCTATAAAACTGAGTCTCACAGAGAGGCTGGTTGGAGAGTCTGGATTCAGGGCCTAAATATGCAGGTCACATTACCAACAAGGCATAAGTCTGATTCCCTTCTTGGCTATAACCCAGAGGTTATACGGAAGACCCCAAATAACTACACAGTTGACAAAACAGGGAGAATTTGGGGGGATCTGAGCAGTTGACAAATCAACTCACGCCTAACCAAAGGCTGAAGATCCCTGTTGCAACGTGTAGCCTGTTAGGTATCAACAATTATTCTCCTTCTGTGTCACTGACAACTGGTTGCAGTACATATGCTGCCTTTCTACAGACATAAAATACAGAGGAGGGATGAGATGGAATAAATTAAATACCCAGGCTAAGACCAATCAATGCCTTTAAATAGAAGTGGCACACACACCCACAAATACCAAAAAAGGCCAAGCAGGTAACGGAAATGAGACAAGACTACCAGAGAAATGAGGAGAATGAGTCATCACAGCTAAATTGGACTGAGAACTGAGTATATTCTAAGCGCTTGGTGTTAACTCATAATAACCCTATGATGAAGTTACCTTAGACAAGTTTTTTGAACTAAACTATGTTATAGAATATAAAACTAAGGCACAGAAAAGTTAGGCAGCTGGTCTAAAGTCACAGACCCAATAAGTGACAAAGTTGGGATTCAATCCCAAGCCCCTGGGTTCCAGAGCCCATGCTCTTAATGATGACACTGCCACCATCTCGCCTAAGGAATGCAAGTCCTGTCTAAAGATCTTCAGATTTAGTTTTTCACAATGATGAATAACAAAATAAGATGGCGGGTGAGATTCAGAACAAGGATGGTCAAGTTTTAACCCCTAACTCAGCAACAATGCAAAAGGAAGGGGAATGTCCTCTGCTTCCAAAAGACAGCACACGCATTCATTAAATATTGACTGTTTTCTCTTCCTTTGATACACTTAACAGTGTTTAAATAGAGTACTAGTCAGCGTCTAGTCACACTTACTCTACATTCTCTCTTCTACACTTTTACATATTCTTTACAAAGAAGCTGGAAGGCTCAAAAATATACTTGTCAATACTTACCAATGGGAAGGATCTGAGATATGATTTAGCTTCCACTCATGAGATAAATTCCTATGAGATTGGGAGGTAGAAGAGAAATGGGCACCATCTCCTCTGGGGCCTGTGAGCAGACAGCGACTCTGGCAGATATAAGAGCTGGCAGTGCCAGACTCACCAGGAGAACCAGTGGGGTGAGGGGGGCAGTGAAGACAGCAGCAATTTCCAGACATGTGAATTGCAGCTGGAGTGCCGCATCACCGAGAACCCAAAAGCTTAGTAAGCAGCACCCATAAACGTGTCTCCTCCACTCTTTCCAATGGTTTTGTGAGCACCCAAGCCCATGCAATAAATATTCCTCAAAATAACAGGAGAGGTTTCTGTTGCCTGCACTCACAGGATGGTACACGTTACATGAAAAATCGGTAGCAAAAATGAGGAAAGAAACGTGTGGAAGTAAAGTGAAACAAGTACACTGTTTGACCTTTTAAATACTGCCTTAAAGACTGAAATGTAATAAGCAGTTTTTATATTTTAATTCAGTGTGTATACTTTTACAACTATTTTTCTTTCAAATGCAAGGTTTAATCCCAAGCAAATATTATGAGATGCTATAATAGTTTACCATAAATAGGTGTTGTATTTTGTTAAATTCTTTTCCTGCATCTATTGAGATTATCATATGGTAGTTATCCTTCAATTTGTTAATATGGTGTACCACATTGATTGCTTAGCGTATATTGAAGAATCCTTGCATTCCTGGGATAAACCCCACCTGACCATGGTGTATGATCCTTTTAATGTGTTATTGGATTCTGTTTGCTAGTATTTTGTTGAGGAATTTTGCATCTATGTTCATCAGTGATATTGGCCTGTAATTTTCTTTAAAGACATACCAATTGCCAACAAACACATGAAAGGATGCTCAACATCACTAATCATTAGAGAAATGCAAATCAAAACTACAGTGAGGTATCAC
>NC_041231.1:19518193-19520860 GCF_002837175.3 Physeter macrocephalus
AACGAAATTGAGTTATTTGAAGTGAGGTGGATGGATCTAGAGTCTGTCATACAGAGTGAAGCAAGTCAGAAAGAGAAAAACAAATACCGTATGCTAAGACATATATATATGGAGTCTAAAAAAATGGTACTGATGAACTTAGTGGCAGGGCAGGAATAAAGGCGCAGTCATAAAGAACAGACTTGAGGACACAGGGGGAGAAGGGGAAGCTGGGACGAAATGAGAGAGTAGCAATGACATATATATAGTACCAAATGTAAAACAGATATCTAGTGGGAAGCTGCTGCATAGCACAGGGAGATCAACTCAATGTTTTGTAATGACCTAGAGGAGTGGGATGGGGGGGTGGGAGGTAGGCTCAAGAGGGAGGGGATATGGGGATAAATGTATACATTTAGCTGATTCACTTTGTTGTACAGCAGAAACTAACACAACATTGTAAAGCAATTATACTCCAATAAAGATTTAAAAAAATAGTTTACCTACCTGCCATCCTCTGTGCCATTAATTTCAAAGGCTTCTCCATCTTTACTCCAGGATAATTTTAAACTGTATTTCAAATGTGAGTCACATTTGCTTGCACAATGTAATTCAAATGTGTGTGATCTGGGGACACGAGGATTCTGAGGAGAAACTCTAAGTTTTGTAGCATCTGTTTTTACAAAATAAAGATACTAGTTAGAGCTATAGAACACAGCTTACTTTGCTATCAAGTGCCTGCAATTTAATCAACCAAAATGGTCAACACTGATAGTCAAATCCTCATGCAATGTTTGTCACACTGTTATTTCCTAATATCACATATCATTACTATTTTCATTCCTTCCAAGCCAGGGCACCTGGGTAGAAGTATTATATTAATAGCAATTTCCCAAGAGTGTAAGCAAGCAAATGCTTCTGGATATTGAAAATAATATAAATTGTCCTTCTAGTGCTTCTGGACATGTGATCAAAATACCATAAAGAGGAAATCAATTAATTTTCTATTAACTTGTGTATTATTAACTCAAATCTGAGGTTAACTGGTGAAGCCCATGCATAGATGAACTAACAACATGAAGGTGTGGAATGGGAACATAAGCACCATGAACGTGGAGGCTTTGCTTGTTTTGTTTCATTCAAGTAACTCAGAGCCCAGAAGGGAGCCTGCGTACAGTAGGTACTCAATACGTATTTGTTGAATGAGTTACAGTGAGTCATATTTGGAAAGTAAATTAGTAATATCAACAATATGAATAAAATACCTAGGAATAAAAATAAAATATCTAGGAATAAACCTACCTAAGGAGACAAAAGACCTGTATGCAGAAAACTATAAGACACTGATGAAAGAAATTAAAGACGATACAAACAGATGGAGAGATATACCATGTTCTTGGATTGGAAGAATCAACGTTGTGAAAATGACTATACTACCCAAAGCAATCTACAGATTCAATGCAATCCCTATCAAACTACCAATGACATTTTTCACAGAACTAGAACAAAAAAAAATTTTACAATTTGTATGGAAACACGAAAGACCCTGAATAGCCAAAGGAATCTTGAGAAAGAAAAATGGAGCTGGAGGAATCAAGCTCTCCAACTTCAAACTATACTACAAAGCTACAGTAATCAAGACAATATGGTACTGGCACCCAAAACAGAAATATAGATCAATGGAACAGGATGGAAAGGCCAGAGATAAACCTACGCACACACGGTCTCCTTATCTTTGACAAAAGAGGCAAGAATAAACAATTGAGAAAAGACAGCCTCTTCAATAAGTGGTGCTGGGAAAACTGGACAGCTACATGTAAAAGAAAGAAACTAGAACACTTTGTAACACCGTACACAAAATAAACTCAAAATGGATTAAAGACCTAAATGTAAGGCCAGACACTGTGAAACTCTTAGAGGAAAACATAGGCAGAACACTCCATGACATAAATCACAGCAAAATCCGTTATGACCCATCTCCTAGAGAAATGGAAACAAAAACAAAAATAAACAAATGGGACCTAATGAAACTTAAAAGCTTTTGCACAGCAAAGGAAACCATAAAAGAGACGAAAAGACAACCCTCAGAAGAGGGGAAAATATTTGCAAATGAAGCAACTGACAAAGGATTAATCTCCAAAATATACAAACAGCTCATGCAGCTCAATATCAAAAAAAACAAACAACCCAATCCAAAAATGGGCAGAAGACCTAAATAGACAATTCTCCAAAGAAGATATACAGATTGTCAACAAACACATGAAAGGATGCTCAACATCACTAATCATTAGGGAAATGCAAATCAAAACTACAATGAGGTATCACCTCACACCACTCAGAATGGCCATCATCAAAATATCTACAAACAATAAATGCTGGAGAAGTTGTGCAGAAAAGGGAATCCTCTTGCACTGTTGGTGGGAATCTAAATTGATACAGCCACTATGTAGGACAGTATGGAGGTTACTCAAAAAGCTAAAAATAGAACTACCATACGACCCAGCAATCTCACTACTAGGCATACACCCTGAGGAAACATTGAAAGACAAAAAATGGATCTGATGAACATAGGGCCAAAACAGGAATAAAGACGCAGACATAGACAATGGACTTGAGGACACGGGGAGGGGGAAGGGTAACCTGGGATGAAGTGAGAGAGTAGCACTGCCATATATACACTACCAAATC
>NC_041231.1:19520910-19539506 GCF_002837175.3 Physeter macrocephalus
AGTCATGTACCACAATGTTCATTGCAGCTCTATTTACAGTAGCCAAGACATGGAAGCAACCTATGTGTCCATCTACAGGTGAATGGATAAAGAAGATGTGGCACATATATACAAATGGAATATTACGCAGCCATAAAAAGAAACGAAATTGAGTTATTTGTAATGAGGTGGATGGAGATAGCTAGTGGGAAGCAGGTGCATAGCACAGGGAGATCAGCTTGGTGCTTTGTGACCAACTAGAGGGGTGGGAGGGAGACGCAAGAGCGAGGGGATATGGGGATATATGTATACATATAGCTGATTCACTTTGTTATACAGCAGAAACTAACAGAACATTGTAAAGCAACTATACTCCAATAAAGATGTTAGAAAACAAAACAAAACAATATGAAGCTCAAACATTGGTACCATGGCTGTCTTGGAAAATGTCTGTTTCTTTATAATTGTTTCAAAACATATAATCCTTACTCTTAAGGACCATATTAAAGGCAGATATACTTTACCCCAATGTGGCACTTGGTAATCCTCTCATAAGCCCAATCTCATGAGCTGACCTCTAACTCCACAATCATGTTCTAATATTTGCTATCTACATGTTACTCAAGAAACTGATTAAAAATGGAAGTGTTAGTAAAATTGAGTTTTTGATATTCCAAGCATGAAATTTGAAGAGGTTATCAAATTGAATTAATTTCAAGTGAATTACTAAACATCCTACTCCTAATTCTAAATTTAAAGAAATCCATTAAATAATAATTGATACCATTTAATAAGCACTTATTTCATTTAACTAGACTGTGAAGAAGTTTACATTCGTTGTGACATTTTACAACAATTCTATGAATATTAATATCTCTACCTTACTGAGAAGATAACTTAAGGCTAAAATGAAATTAAGTAAGGATACTAATATTTTCTAACTAGTAAGGGACTGAGCTGTGATTTGAACTCAAGACTGGAAGACACCAAAGCTCATGCTGCATAGCCTCTTATTCAATTCCATTCTTGACATTCCTTTTTCATATGTAAAAAGTATGCCCTTAATTCTCATGGATACGATTCCTATATAACCCTTACGTATAAAATGGACATTCGAGCAGACCAAAAGTTTATGAACTTGGCCTTCTCTCTGGCCACTAGCAGTTTTGAGGTCCACTTTGGGCCAAGCACTGTGTTGGGCAATCGGAATGTGAAGGTTCATTTGGATTCCAGGCTTCACTCTCATTATCTTTCACCTGGCGGAGTTGCTTATCTTTGATCTAGGTTGGTTTTATAAAGTATAAAAAGAATCATCTTCATTGATGTTATAAGAGCATTTTAAAAATTGCACAAACCACTTGAAAATGCAGACAGACATCCACTATAAGTAGACATCAATGAATATTAATGTGCCTTAAAAATATAGTCTATGGGGTTGGCATGTTGGATAACTTAGGGTATAGAAAAAAATACGATGAAAGAATAAAAGAAGGAAAGAAGGGTGTGCGTGTGTGTGCAGAGAGAGAGACAAATGTTAAGGTAGCAGTGAAAACAGATGATTAAACAAATATGTACCTGTTATCTAAGCAGAGGTAGTAGCAGGCCATGAGAGTGACCTGTCCCAGGAGATACAAACCCTCTCTCCATTTACTATAGAATCTTTCTATTCTTTGTGTTTGCCTGAAGAGGGTTCTCTGAGCAATTTTAAAATCAAAATATTGCTGATGTGATGCCTGTGGATCTGGGTTCCAGTCAGCCTCAATCTAGGTGCTGAGATGCTCCTCTCTGGGACACTGACTTACACCTTGGCACATACTGCACTCTCGAGAGCAATTAAAAATGAAACAGGCTGCTTGAACAAGAGAAAAAATACAGAGCTGTTTATGACTCAAAATGAGGACAAAACCCTCCTCATTTTGTCATGCCGGAGTCTTTACAAGACTGATCCTTTATGAGTTTACTTGTGAAATTTTTAGTTCAAAGAGTTGAATACTGGTGACATTACATTGAGTTGGTTATTGAAATAAAATAGAGTTACAGGAATACACCAAAATAGAGGACTTTTAAATATTGCTGGTCATCCATCACCAAGAACACCTAGTTCCCTCTTACAATTGTATAAAGCCATGGACACAACATCGACCTATCCTATAATTCTTGTGAGGATCGTTTAGATGAAACCCAATCTAGGAGTTCTGAAACAGTCTAAAGAAATTTAACGGATGCCTGAACTTAAATCATATTGTTTCACTTGGGAAAATGAAAAACTGAAGCCATGTGACAATTCATGCAAAGTAAAAACAAAATAAAATTACTTCTAATATCCAAATTGGCTGTGACTGCTGTTTTTCCTTTAGCATTTTCTACCCAACAAGAGTAGGAACCAGCATCTTCTTCTGTGGTCTCGTTGATCTGTAATGTGCCATTCTCATGGAAATGATACCGGCTGCCTTCAAGGGGTTTTGCTTCCTCCACCTTCTGCCTATAGAAAGTATACATCAATTTGGGTTTGATAGACTCCTATACTCTTTTGCAAACAGGCCACTGATGTCATTCAGTCTTATCCCTGCTTCAGGAGCTTAGCAGACCTTATGAAATGTTCCATTAGAGTTCACCACAATTTCTCCAAAATAGACGATAGGTATACATCTTACCTGTGCAAATAGACTGTGACTGGAAGAAACCTGTGTCTGAGCTCTATGCTTCTGCTGTATTTATAATCGCACTCAGTACCACTTTGCATCTGTCCTCAGAGTTTAATAAATAGTTTCTGCCTTATTGATGGTGAACCCTTTAGTTAGTCACTGCTTCAGGGTACTAAATGGGAAAGCTAGTACTTGAAAGAGATAATGAACCTTCTAAACCTCCTGCTGTCCTAGAGGAACACTGGTCACTCACAAATATAGGCCAGGAAGTCTTTCCTGTCCTGTGGACATGGATTACATTGACCCTCATCACCCAGAGTCATTTTCTCCTACACTGATCCATTTTCCAAGCACTTGCTGCCACAGCTTGATTCTCCCTATACATTTCACAGTAAGAGGCTACTGGAGAGAAAATATCCAAAGGACAAAGTCTGGCTGCTGGTCACACGAGATTTTATAGGGCAGGCACTAGGGTAAGGCAAGTGAGGCACTTGCCTCAGAGACAAAATTTAAGGGTTACCAAAAAAAAAAATCTCAGTATAATCAAGATAAATATTTTAATGAGGTATTTCTAAAAGTCAAAAATAATACAAAAGAATCCACAATGAACAAAATATCCAAATTTTAAATAAAGACAGAATCTGACCCTATACTTGGATGACCTTGCCTTGCTCTCCTCATTCTAATCTCAGCCCTGCAGAGCCCTGGGAAAAATTATTTAAGACTAGTTTAACCAAGTTTTTCTAGTGACGGAACAAATATGGTAGATTCATACAGTGCTGTGTTTGGAGTTACTATACCAACCAATATATCGAAATTAAATTCAAAATACATGTTGACAAAGTTTTAAACATAGGCACTTGGAATGAAATGCAGACTTAACAATTATTTAGATAATACCCAAAACAACAACAGTAATGTCTGACCTTAGCTACATCCATAATGGAGACCTGAACTACCTATAAAATTGTCTTAGCAATCACTTCAATTTTTTGCTTTCCTTTGTGCGCAAAAATGGCTCTCCATGTTTCCCCATGTGAGAGAATACTACAAATCTAGTCAACAGTGCCAGGAAAGGTAGGTAAGTAAGTTTGCTACCTTATTTCTCAGAGGCACTCGCTACATGTAATAACTTGACACAGTGCAGCCTGTCAAATGATGGATGAAGAAACAAGGCACAATCTACAACTGACATTCTCTTAAGAAAACCAGGTAACAGCTTACCAGGACACAATCGCCTCGGGTGAAGCAAAGAACTCACAATGTAAGAAAGCACTGTACCCAACCACCGTGGCATAATTTTCTTCATCTGCAGTTTGTATCAATGGACGGACATCTATTGGAAAACAATATAAATGCAGTTTTAAATGTTCATATAAGTAATACAAGCAAATTAATTTTTTTCTATATCCCAGCCATATTAATAAGGGAAAACAGTTGAATATCACAGTTCGTATTCTTGAATTAGAAAGTATCCCAATGCAATACATTTTTGGAAGTATAACTTTTAGCATGAGGTCTCATGCTCAAATGTAAGGTGAAAGGTACTTTAATTTTTTCCCATGTTTTATGTGCCGAGAATTCAATCTACTTGTATGACCGTGAACATTTTCCTGTAGAAAAGAGCAGACAAATAGTCTGCTCCCAGGTATGCTTACCTACAACATCGATGTTGGCATTGGCAAGGATAGTGCCATGGACATTCGAGGCTTCACACTGGTACACAGCGGTGTGATTTGGTTGCACGTTGGTAAAACTGATTTCCCTGGGGGAGATGACATCACCAGAAAATGGATTTCCTACAAGAGATGAAAGACTGTCAGTGTGATAAAAAATAGAACCTAAAATATTTATACACTATTCATTAAACGTGTCACACAGTATCTATATTTTAAGACCAGTTTAGGCTGAATAAGAGTCCATTGAAGCCAGTTCTTTAGAATTTCTTAACGTCAACCATGATTTTTTCTTTCCTGACCCTTCTGCAATTTCAATCGTCCTTCAAATGAGTATTTATTGCCAAAGTATGTGTTGATCTCTAGCTGTCTGCCTCTCCATACCCACACCCACAAGTAAGATTCCACATTTTCTGTTTAGCACTCAAGTCCCACTATGAACTGAATCTCACTCACTCTTGTAAGTGAAGTCCTGATACTGCCCAGCATAAACCACATGATCAACACAGCTGGATCCCCCCGATGCACCAATATTGACTGCTATCTTCCCCCTTGACATGTTGTTCCTCTGTTTCACTTCTGGGCCCTTCTGCAATTTTCCCATCTACACCATTCATTTCAATTGCCCTGCTTTGCTATTTAACCACTACAGATAAATAGCTCATATATTTCATTTTCCCAGGAGGACTAAACTCTTCTTGAGAGCACAGACCAGGTTTTCTACCTTTTTGGCAATAAATCTTACCCCACTGCTTATCCATGTATAATTCTTGATATCTCTTGATTTCTTGAAATATCTTTTGGAAGTGAGAAAACCTAATATTTATGGCACTTTATTTTTTTTTAAGATTTATTTATTCATTTATTTATCTTGGCTGAGTTGGGTCGTCGTTGCTGCACTCGGGCTTTCTCTAGTTGTGGCGAGCGGGGGCTACTCCTCGTTGCGCTGCACGGGCTTCTCATTGCGGTGGTTTCTCTTGTTGCAGAGCACGGGCTCTAGGCGCACGGGCTTCAGTAGTTGTGGCACGAGGGCTCAGTAGTTGTGGTTCGCAGGCTCTAGAGCACAGGCTCAGTAGTTGTGGCACACAGGCTTAGTTGCTCCGTTGCCTGTGGGATCTTCCCGGACCACGGCTCGAACCCCTGTCCCCTGCATTGGCAGGCGGATTCTTAAGCACTGCACCACTAGGGAAGTCCCTATGGTGCTTTAATTAAGGGCCAGTGAACTCTGTGGGATACAGCACATGTGTTATCTCATTAACTCTGCTCAGAACCTGCAAGATCAGCACCAATATGGCCAGTGAGCAGGTCGGGGGGACCGTATTTCAGTAAATACCACATCCCACAGGATTAAAAAATAATAATAAATTTATTTATTTATTTGTTGTGGTGTGAGGGCTTCTCAGTGTGGCGGCTTCTCTTTCTTGTGGAGCAAGGGCTCTAGGTGCACGGGCTTCAGTAGTTGTGGCACACATGCTCAGTAGTTGTGGCTCACGGGCTTAGTTGCCCCGCGGCATGTGCGGATCTTCCCAAACCAGGGCTCGAACCCATGCCCCCTGCATTGGCAGGCGGATTCTCATCCACCGCGCCACAAGGGAAGCCCCATTCCCACAGCATTTGGCCATGTGCCAAAACACGTGCCCTGCTCTGAAACTACAAACAAGAAGTGGGAAGAGAAACATATTAGCTAGGAATGTTGAAAAAGGGGCACAAATGTTAAAATTTTTCATTTATGGGCTTCCCTGGTGGTGCAGTCGTTAAGAATCCACCTGCCGATGCAGGGGACACGGGTTCGATCCCTGGTCCGGGAAGATCCCACATGCCACGGAGCAACTAAGCCCGTGCGCCACAACCACTGAGCCCACACACAACTACTGAAGCCCACGCGCCTAGAGCCCATGCTATGCAACAAGAGAAGCCACCGCAATGAGAAGCCCACGCACCGCAATGAAGAGTAGCCCCTGCGCGCTGCAACTAGAGAAAGCCCGAGTGCAGCAATGACAACCCAACTCAGCCAAAAAAAAAGAAAAAGTGACGATGCTAAGTTTTAGGTCATAGAAAACATTGAATATTACATAATAAAATAGAAGATTTTTTTAACATCTTTATTGGAGTATAATTGCTTTACAATGGTGTGTTAGTTGCTGCTGTATAACAAAGTGAATCAGCTATATGTACACATATATGCCCATATGCCCTCCCTCTTGCATCTCCCTCCCTCCCACCCTCCCTATCCCACCCCTTTAGGTGGTCACAAAGCACCGAGCTGATCTCCCTGTGCTATGCGGCTGCTTCCCACTAGCTATTTTACATCTGGTAGTGTATATAAGTCCATGCCACTTTCTCACTTTGTCCCAGCGTACACTTCCCCCTCCTCGTTTCCTCAAGTCTATTCTCTATGTCTGCATCTTTATTCATGTCCTGCCCCTAGGTTCTTCAGAATCTTTTTTTTTTTTTTTTAATTCTTATACATCATTTTTCCCTCTGGGAGTGAGAAATAAATACATCTTTACACTTAACTGTGAGCTCCATGGGAGCAAGACCTTGTCTAGGCGTTGTGCACTACGTTCCTAGTGACTAAAGAGCAGCTATCACAGAGGAGGCAGTCAGTAAACATCTCTTGGAATGACTGAAAACATTTTTGTAGTCAGGCATTTTACCCACGGCCAAAAAATAGCCCCTGCAAGATGGCCACAGTCTAATCTCTACAACGTGTGAACATTTTACCTTATGTGGCAGAAGGGACTTTGCAGATGTGATTAAGGTCAAGGACCTTGAGACTGGATGATTATTCTGGATTATCCAAGGGGGCCCAAAGAAATTATAAGGCTCCTTATAACCAGAGAACCTTTCCTAGCTATGGCCAGCCAAAGAGAGACGTGACTAGGAAAGAATGGTCGGAGAAACGCAACGTTGCTGTTTTGAAGTTGGAGGAAGGGAGCCGTGAGCCAAGGAATGTGGGCAGCCTCTAGGAGCTGGAGAAAACAAGGAAAGGGTTGCTCTCCTAGAGTCTCCAGAAAGCAGCACAGCACCGCTGACACCTTGATCTAAGCCCAGGGAGACTTGCGTTGGCCTTCCAACCTACAGAATTGTAAAATAATAAATGTGCACTGTTTTAAGCCACTGAATTTGTGGTAACTTGTTAGGGCAACAATAGAAATTTGATACAATGCCGTAGGACAATTTATCTCTTAAGAAGCATCAAGATGAGTAGTTCTTACAAGTTTTTTAACGTTAAAAAGAATTGTGTCTCTGATCTCATCCTGTACTCCCACACCCTACTTCGAATTTAACAAGTTTCAGAGGAAACCCCATCATCCTGTTCAGTTCTCATACCATTTGCGCCATGGTAAACTGAGTCTGCATAGCATTACAAAAAGAAGAAATGAAACTATGGCCTCCTGTTTGGGTGACAAGTAATTAAACATTGCTCCAAGATGCCTTCTGGGATAGGGATGGCAACTGCAGAGTATTGTGCCATACAGACTTCCAGGAGCTTCCAGAATTCTAGAAAGCCAAGTTCTTTATCAAACGAAAACCACTAGTCCTGACCTAAGTTGTCTTTGGTCAGCTCAAAGGGCAAAAGTGCAATATAGGGGGAGAAACTTCAGCTCTGGAATTAATCATTTCAGTTCCATTTATGGCTCTACATTCACTTGGGTTGTGTCCTCAATCAAGTAAGTAATGTAATCTCTGAGCGTCATTTGCCACATCTACAACCTGAAGAATAAAGTATCTCCTTTGCAGGGCCCACTGGGAGGCTCAGAAATATTGGATGCAAAGTATTTGAAAAAGGTTAGGCTTGTAATCAATAATAGTAATCATTTTGATTTAATTTTCAAATATTCTATATAAAGGCTATGTAATTGCTAAACATATAAGCTTAAAGAGATTTCAAACCCTTAATGATCCACTGGCATCAAACATCCCAATTATAAATGGTTATGACCTGTTGGCAGGGAAGCAACGAGAGCTGTGCAAAGAACACAGGACGTGGGTTCCAAAAATGTGGCTTTGGTTCTAGGTCTGCCATTACTCAGCTGTGCTATCTTGCACTAGTTTGTCTTCAGCCTCGATGTGCTCATCCATCAACAAACGTGTTGGCTCTATTTTGGATATAAATCCATAACCTAACTGTTACTACTACCAATCTAGCCCAAGGGCCCAGTATCTTTTAGGCAGCTCCTAATTGGAGTCACACAATTGCTTCTCCATTCAGAGGCCAGAAAAATTCTTTGTTAATAAATTAGAGCCTGTCACTCTTCTGCTCTAAATCGTCCAAGAGCTGCCCGTCTTATTCACAGTCATATCCCAAGTCCCCTTTTGGACCTTCCCCTTTACGTATGATGTGGTCCCTGCACCTCCGGACTAATCTCTCCCGGCACTGCCCCCTCCCTCTCTCACTCGGCTTCAGCCACACTGCAGTCCTTGCTTTTCCTCAACACTCCAAACATACCTCGGGTCTTCACACTCACTGACCTCTCCACCCTGAAAGCTCTTTCACAGGTAGTTGCACAGCTGCATCACTCACCTCTTTCAGATCTCTACTCAAAGGTAAAAAACCACAAGGATCTTACTAGTATTATCTTAAAATCGGAGAGCAGCTCTAGGTCCTGGCCTTCTCTTACACCCACCCCGTCCCCAGCTAGTTTTCACTTTACCACATTTATGTGTTTGGCTATTGCTCGTCTCTCCCCACTAGAATGTCCGATTCATGAGAGCAGGGGCCGTCCGTTTCATTCACTGCTATCTCCCAAGCAACAAGGCTAGTGCCTGGCACAAAGAAGGCATTCAACAAATATTATTGAATGAAATAATCTGTTAAATATGAAGAATCGTACTCCCTTTAAAAGGCTCATGTGGGGACAAAGCAGTATGTGAAGGTTCTTCATAAAGAGCCAAGTGCTATTCAAATATAAAATTTTATGATTTTATGATCCAGAAAATCTGCATTTTTTGTTTTAGCATCCTTAACATTCGTTATAAACAAAAGTTGTTTTCATTTCTGATTTACCTGAAGTCTTACTTTTCATTTCTTATTCTGTTCTCCAAAGAGATGAGGAAAAATGTCTCAAATTGAGAAAACTAATAATGAGGGCTGAAGTGTCATCAACAGATGAATGACTAAAGAAAATGTGAGATAACTGCTATATTTAAAAAGGATAACCAACAAGGACCTACTGTAGAGCACAGGGAACTCTGCTCAATGTTACGTGGAAGCCTGGATGGGAGGGGAGTCTGGGGGAGAATGGATACCTGTATATGTATGGCTGAGTCTCTTGGCTGTGCACCTGAAACTATCACAACATTGTTAATCGGTTATACTCCAATATACAATAAAAAGTTTAAAAATAAATAAAAACAGACAGATTCACACAAAAAAATAGAAAATGTGAGATACACACATATATATATATATCATACACACACATATGCACACAATGGGGTATTATTCAGCCATAAAAATGAGAAAATCCTGTCATTTGTAACAGACTGGATCAACCTTGAGGGCATTATTGTAAGTGACATAAGTCAGACAGAAAAAGACACATACTGTATGATCTCACTTATACGTGAAATATAGAAAACAAAACAAAACAAGCTCATAGATACAGAGAACAGTTAGCGGTTGCCAGAGGATGGGCCAAATGGGTGAAGCGGGTAAACAGGTGTAAACTTCCAGTTAGAAAACAAATGTCATGGAGATATAATGTACAGCCTGGCAGTAATAGTTATTAATACTGTATTGCATATTTGAAAGTTGCTAAGAGAGTAGACCTTAAAAGTTCTCATCACAAGCAGAAAAATTCAGTAACTCTGTAAGGTGACAGACATTAACTGGACTTACCGAGGTGATCATTTTGCAATATACACAAATGACAAGGCAACTGCAGAGTATTGTGCCATACAGACTTCCAGGAGCTTCCAGAATTCTAGAAAGCCAAGTTCTTTATCAAACGAAAACCACTAGTCCTGACCTAAGTTGTCTTTGGTCAGCTCAAAGGGCAAAAGTGCAATATAGGGGGAGAAACTTCAGCTCTGGAATTAATCATTTCAGTTCCATTTATGGCTCTACATTCACTTGGGTTGTGTCCTCAATCAAGTAAGTAATGTAATCTCTGAGCGTCATTTGCCACATCTACAACCTGAAGAATAAAGTATCTCCTTTGCAGGGCCCACTGGGAGGCTCAGAAATATTGGATGCAAAGTATTTGAAAAAGGTTAGGCTTGTAATCAATAATAGTAATCATTTTGATTTAATTTTCAAATATTCTATATAAAGGCTATGTAATTGCTAAACATATAAGCTTAAAGAGATTTCAAACCCTTAATGATCCACTGGCATCAAACATCCCAATTATAAATGGTTATGACCTGTTGGCAGGGAAGCAACGAGAGCTGTGCAAAGAACACAGGACGTGGGTTCCAAAAATGTGGCTTTGGTTCTAGGTCTGCCATTACTCAGCTGTGCTATCTTGCACTAGTTTGTCTTCAGCCTCGATGTGCTCATCCATCAACAAACGTGTTGGCTCTATTTTGGATATAAATCCATAACCTAACTGTTACTACTACCAATCTAGCCCAAGGGCCCAGTATCTTTTAGGCAGCTCCTAATTGGAGTCACACAATTGCTTCTCCATTCAGAGGCCAGAAAAATTCTTTGTTAATAAATTAGAGCCTGTCACTCTTCTGCTCTAAATCGTCCAAGAGCTGCCCGTCTTATTCACAGTCATATCCCAAGTCCCCTTTTGGACCTTCCCCTTTACGTATGATGTGGTCCCTGCACCTCCGGACTAATCTCTCCCGGCACTGCCCCCTCCCTCTCTCACTCGGCTTCAGCCACACTGCAGTCCTTGCTTTTCCTCAACACTCCAAACATACCTCGGGTCTTCACACTCACTGACCTCTCCACCCTGAAAGCTCTTTCACAGGTAGTTGCACAGCTGCATCACTCACCTCTTTCAGATCTCTACTCAAAGGTAAAAAACCACAAGGATCTTACTAGTATTATCTTAAAATCGGAGAGCAGCTCTAGGTCCTGGCCTTCTCTTACACCCACCCCGTCCCCAGCTAGTTTTCACTTTACCACATTTATGTGTTTGGCTATTGCTTGTCTCTCCCCACTAGAATGTCCGATTCATGAGAGCAGGGACCGTCCGTTTCATTCACTGCTATCTCCCAAGCAACAAGGCTAGTGCCTGGCACAAAGAAGGCATTCAACAAATATTATTGAATGAAATAATCTGTTAAATATGAAGAATCGTACTCCCTTTAAAAGGCTCATGTGGGGACAAAGCAGTATGTGAAGGTTCTTCATAAAGAGCCAAGTGCTATTCAAATATAAAATTTTATGATTTTATGTTCCAGAAAATCTGCATTTTTTGTTTTAGCATGCTTAACATTCGTTATAAACAAAAGTTGTTTTCATTTCTGATTTACCTGAAGTCTTATTTTTCATTTCTTATTCTGTTCTCTAAAGAGATGAGGAAAAATGTCTCAAATTGAGAAAACTAATAATGAGGGCTGAAGTGTCATCAACAGATGAATGACTAAAGAAAATGTGAGATAACTGCTATATTTAAAAAGGATAACCAACAAGGACCTACTGTAGAGCACAGGGAACTCTGCTCAATGTTACGTGGAAGCCTGGATGGGAGGGGAGTCTGGGGGAGAATGGATACCTGTATATGTATGGCTGAGTCTCTTGGCTGTGCACCTGCTGGATGGGAGGGGAGTCTGGGGGAGAATGGATACCTGTATATGTATGGCTGAGTCTCTTGGCTGTGCACCTGAAACTATCACAACATTGTTAATCGGTTATACTCCAATATACAATAAAAAGTTTAAAAATAAATAAAAACAGACAGATTCACACAAAAAAATAGAAAATGTGAGATACACACATATATATATATATCATACACACACATATGCACACAATGGGGTATTATTCAGCCATAAAAATGAGAAAATCCTGTCATTTGTAACAGACTGGATCAACCTTGAGGGCATTATTGTAAGTGACATAAGTCAGACAGAAAAAGACACATACTGTATGATCTCACTTATACGTGAAATATAGAAAACAAAACAAAACAAGCTCATAGATACAGAGAACAGTTAGCGGTTGCCAGAGGATGGGCCAAATGGGTGAAGCGGGTAAACAGGTGTAAACTTCCAGTTAGAAAACAAATGTCATGGAGATATAATGTACAGCCTGGCAGTAATAGTTATTAATACTGTATTGCATATTTGAAAGTTGCTAAGAGAGTAGACCTTAAAAGTTCTCATCACAAGCAGAAAAATTCAGTAACTCTGTAAGGTGACAGACATTAACGGGACTTACCGAGGTGATCATTTTGCAATATACACAAATGACAAACAATTATGTTGTACACCTGAATCTAATATAATGCGTGTACGTTATGTATCAATCAAAAAAAGAAAAAAAATTTTCAGAACTGTTCATTGTTTTGCCAGAGTATTTGTATTTTAAATAAGTAAGCACATTCTTTCTTCTGAAAGCTATAACAAGACAGAACTGAAAGTGATTTTGTGTCGTTATCTGCTGAGAAAGTAGATATGGTCATACTGTTATTTGACAATTTCTAGATTAATAGTCATAAGCTTATGTGAGTAATAGATATTTTAAAATAACTATCATTTTAATTTTCAATCTCATCATCGAATATGTTCAGTTAGTATCTGCTTGTCATTGACACTGTACCTATTGTCACACGAAGAAAAATAAAACAGGTGTGTTTCTCAAAAATAACAACGAGCACTAAGGCTTCCTGAGTATTTGCTATGTGAAAACCATAGTAAACAATACTTTGGGAGTGTTGTTTGCGTGGCAGTCACTGTGCTAAACATTCTCTATGTGTGGCATTTAATCTACATAAAATTGCCCAATGGTCGGTGCTATTTTCATCCCCATTTTACTGATGAGTAAACAGGTTTGAAGAGGGTCGGTAATACACCAAATCACACAGCTAGTAAATGGTAGAGCCTGAATGCAAACAAAGACGCTCCGGATCCAGAGTTTATAAACTTTCACAATGTTCTACAGATAAGTAATATCCTACTTGGTAGACTCCATTGATTTCTTTTAATTACAACCAACTACCATTAGTTTCATTTTGCAGTTAAAAACTTAAGCTTCAGGAGATTCCCAGCTGTATGATCTTGAGGTGTTTAGTGAATCTCCCCAAGCTTAGGTGCACAGCCTAGTTGGGACTCCAGGTCTATATGTCACCAGGATGCCTACCCTGATACGAGTGGGTCTAGGGCAAAGGAACTAATAGAATCAACACACATATGTCTCCACATTGTAAATGCTCTAAATCAAGCTGATCAATTGACCAATAAGATCTGTTCTATTATCCTGCTTTAACAAAGACATTCAAAATGACCAGGGACGGGACTTCCCTGGCGGTCCAGTGGTTAAGACTTCGCCCTCCAGCTCAGGGGATGCAGGTACATCCCTGGTCGGGAAGCTAAGATCCCACATGCCTCGTGGCCGAAAAAACAAAACAGAAAACAGAAGCAATACTGGAACAAATTCAATAAAGACTTTAAAAATGGTCCACATCAAAAAAAATCTTAAACAAGACCAGGGCTCTAGGTTCAAATTGAGAATTTGGGACTTCTTGGAGCTCTATGCTGGAACACAGTGGAGTGGGGAGATTAGGCATTCAGCCCTGGTCCATCCCTTCTTTTCCACGCCCAGCCCATCTGGGAAGGGCTCAGAGCTGACTGCGCAGGGGATTTTTCTGGTTTTGGGTAGTGAAGCTTGGTCGAGAACCTAAAGTGAGCCAGGGTCAGGCTTTGCATGTCACTTTGGCCCTGCGGACTTCTCAAATCATGGAGATAGGCATGCCATAGCAGGTCCTTGTAAAGAGCAGAACCCAGGGAGGAGTCCCTGTTGCCTGGATCCAAGGGATGTCCTGAATTCCAGCCTGTGCTCTCAACCACTAGGTCCCTGGACCTGTTTCCTCTCAGGGAGAGGAACCTTCCTCCTTGGATGCATCCTCTATGTCATTCAGTTGTCTTATTTTTTAAAACTTATTTTTATATAATTAACATAATAGCCCAACAAATATTAATTATGGCTTTTCCATAAATCTAAGCATAAATCAAATTGCTTTGAAAGATGCAATTTTGGATTTCCTGGTTAGATCTGTCTTGTCAGTCCAGCCACTTACCAACTCCACTTTAGCCATAACGAGGGTGTCTAAACACTGTATCCCATCAAACCACTGCCTTCAGCAGTGCCTCACAGTTGGTGTTTGCACTTACTCTCAATTGGGAAACCATTGACTCTCCACTTGATTGTGGGCTCAGGTTCTCCTTCAGACTCACAAAGCAGGATACCACTGCTCCCAGGGCTATACACGCCACTCTGAGGTTTCTTTGTCCAGCGAGGGGGCTCTGGAAATAAACTGAAGAGCTCATCAGCGTTTTCTTGATCACAGAAGGTCCAAAAATGTTAAGGGCTGTATTTCTAGTATGCACCAGCAGATGGCAGACACAACAAAGTGTTTCACACTAGCTGTTTTTCATAAATGTTCTCTAACGCAAGACGGTCATTGTGTTCGCCTGGAATAGGGTTTGTGTGTGGTTATGTGCTTTGATGTGTGTGTGTGTTGCAATCTGGAATCTTAGCATGTATAATAAAATCAACACACTAAAAATAGTTACCTACAGTCACTTTATTTAGCTACACAAGTATCTATCTCATTACAGAAAATGAAGGACGGGTAACCATGTGAAGTTTATTGAGTGCAAGGCAACCAAAATGGCCGATATTCAAGAAATATATTTTGAAAAATTTTTAATGAAATTAAAACGTTCAGCCGTTATTTTAAATATTTCTTAATTAATGACTTATAGCATTTATCTGTCCATATGTAATTATCTATCTTAAGAATTTGGGAGACATTACTTCCTAGACATTTTTTTTTGCAAGGGGGTGGGAGAAGGAATCCTAAAACCAGTATTTGCCTTCAAAACAATGGAGGGAAAGAGAGATTTAAATCATATACTTGCATCTTTCTATGCCCTAACGCTCCAATCTTATAATTCTAAGTGGTGTGTTTCAATATTGAAGGAGATGTTCTTTAGTGCAAACATTACTGTCATGTTTTGTCACCTTAAGTATATTATTATGTCAGGGGTGAAGAAAAGATTCATATTAAAGCGTGGATGGTTTGGATAATTTGATTTCAGAGAAAATTGCACAATACCGGCAGGTAGTAATTCCCATCAAGTGTTGCTTATTTTCCCCAAGACATTTCTGGATTTCCATTTTTAGTCAAAAAGGAAAGTCTTTAAGATACATATATGTATAAAATGAAAAATGTCATTTAAACAATTTTTTAAGGAAAAGAGGGATTGTGTGGGGGAAAAAAAAGTCTATAAATTCACCAGGGAAAACAAAAATATACAAATATCCCTGGCAAGTTTAAGTCTGAGCAAGAGACATGGCTTTGTAATTATTCAACAGGGTGTGGACTTGTTAAATTCCAAGTTATATATGTGTCTTCATAATCTACAATTTGTAAATATTTAGTCATTTAGTTTAAAATGCAGTAGTCCAAATTATAAACGGCACATGACCCTCCGAGGTGAAGGGTTTTAGGTTTTGTGTGTTTGTCTGCATTTTTTATGTGAGTGTTACTTTCTTTTGGTCTTTGCATACAACCACAGTGAAATTAAACACTTGAGTTAGAGAAAAAACATGAAATTTTCCTTATTCACAGTAGAAAACTAAGACTATTGCTTTCAGAACATGTAAAAATACAGGAGATCATGGGGATACAATATATAGCATAGTGAGTATAACGGATAAATAATACTGTATTGTTTATTTGAAAATTGCTAAGAGATTCGATCTTAAAAGTTCTCATCACAAGAAAAAAATTGTAACTATGTGGTGATGGATGAAAATGACACTTCTTGTGCTGATCATTTTGCAATACATACAAATATCAAATCATTATGTTGTATACCTGAAACAAATGATGTGATATTCCAATTATATTTCAATAAAAATAATAAAGGATACCATGTAATTATGACCTTTCCCTAAATCTTTATGAATAATAAAATCAAGATTTCCATTTCTATTCTCATCCTACAAATTTCATTAATCCTTCGGTATCTGTGTTTAGATCTACTACTGTTAGATCTTAGGTACAGGGTGCTTAAATGACCATCTTATCCAACCATTTCACCTTACAGATGGAGTACTGAGCTTTGGAGAAGTCATCTAACTTGCCCAGGGTCACCAGGAAAAGAAACCCCACTTTCTGTTCTTGCCATTCCATGGACCTGCAGACCTATTGGATGATGAGCACCGAGACTCCGAAGTAAACGTGGTGCTATTTCTAACTCATTACTATTTCACTAATTTGGATCACAGGTAGGAACCAAGGCCAAATAGCTTTACCAACTTTCACCCTGTGCTTCGAAATCCACGCTTCCGCAACAGCTATCAACTGACTCAAGAGGTTTTGCGTATCCACTAGAAATCATCGTTAAACTGTACCTGAACCCCTTCTCATAAGCTTTGTTTATAAATGTTTGGAAATTTGTTTTTATGCTTCTCATCCCTGTTTCTCCTGAAGAATTAAGCTGTCCCTGAGCAAAGGTAGAACTGGCCATGCAATGTGAGAGGGACTTCAAGCCTGTCTTGTTCAGAGCATCTTCTTCTTGGGCCTGTCATGACACTGCTCTCAATTCCAGCCCAGACTGAGAATCTCACAATTGGGATCCGTAGTGAGAGCACCTAGACTAGATCACTAGATTAGTGATCTCTGAAGAGCCAGGGCAGAACTGTTCTCTTTCTGATGACTCCTCTGCTTTGTATAGGGGAACAAAATCTGCCACCCCAAAATATTTCTTTGGCATGCAGATTGAGCTGAAAACAATCAAGGCCCAAAAGACTCAGGAAGAAACTCTGACCTGCCCCCTAACCGCCTAAAATAGTTTAGATAGAAGGCCTGTTTCTGGAAGAGAGCTACTACAGAAATATCTGCCCAGAACATGGGCTAGTTGTGGTAGGGGAAGCTCTGCAGGGCCTAGAGATTAGAGTCCACTCTGTGTCCCACTGTCTCTGTCTGGCCCAGCAAACATCTGTGTACCAAACATTTTCTCCTCCACCTCCAGTCTTCCTTGGAGATGCTGTCCTGTCCCCCTTTGAAGTCCCAAACATCCTCTTTGGTCTTTAGCTGAAGATGGTATTTAAGATGAGGCTTTGGCCATTTGGGTGAGTTACTCCGTTTTTCTGGCTCTCTCCCATGTATACATATTATTACACTTTTGTTCTATTTTCACCTGTTAATCTGTCTCATGTCAATTTAATTCTTAGATGAGCCACAACAAAATAGAAAGAAAGAGGAAAATTTCTTTCTCCCCAACACTGGCACAATGAGAACAGATGCATGTGGGGTAATTTTCAGTTGAACTGAAATGACTGATCCCCAAAGACTCCATTGAAAAAGGAAGGGGCCTTGGACAGGAGGGAATCACTGACTTCTGGTCATTCACAGTCTCATAATTTCATACCTTGATTGAACATATTTACTTCGTTGCTACTCTGACAATAGGACGCATGGTGAGCCTGAGGACACTGGTGCAGGACAGGAAATGTCTGGTGGCTGAAATGAGGCTAAGGGCATGCAGGGACAGAGAACAGATTTTTCCAGAGGTTGGAACATGCAACTCTATTCCTGACAGGTAAGATCTATTTGAAAGGATGAAAAAAGGGCTCAAGAGAGAAGAATGATTAAAATGGAAAACTCTGGGAGAAAACAACATCACTGAATCCCAGTCTTTTATCTATTATCCTAAAATCTATGGTAACTGATGAAAACAACTTATGTTGAAACTTTACTCATGTAGTCATAATTGTAAATTTAAAAATAAGATGATAACTTTCTCTCACACTGCTCAAAACTGAGATGCAAATGTCTGAACATTTAGAATGTGATAAGCAAGCTAATTAGAGATGTTTTTCACTAGAAGGAAAGCAAAATGAAACAGGAAATTTGGTACCTATGAAACTTACAACACAGGTTATTTTCTTGTAACAGATTTCTATATCCTAACAGATCAAAAATTATTAGGTTCAGCAAACTTGAATTTCATTGCAACTTTTTGGAAATAAATGTATTTGAAAATGAGGCTGGGGCTTCCCTGGTGGCGCAGTGGTTGCGCGTCCGCCTGCCGATGCAGGGGAACCGGGTTCGCGCCCCGGTCTGGGAGGATCCCACATGCCGCGGAGCGGCTGGGCCCG
>NC_041231.1:19539822-19623475 GCF_002837175.3 Physeter macrocephalus
CCTGTGCTCCGCAACGGGAGAGGCCACGGCAGAGGGAGGCCCGCGTACCACAAAAAAAAAAAAAAAAAAAAAAAAAGAAAATGAGGCTTTCTTAAATAGATCAGTGACTGCATTGCATTTGAGTTCATGACATCTTTTTAAAATGCAGCAAAATTAAGGGTATATAATTATATATAAATACTCTATTATACTTACTAAGTTTCAAAAGCCTTACGTGATAACAATGTGCCGTAAACTTTTGTACCGTGACTTTATATAATCAGTGGAAACGCGACTGTGGTCATAATTTGATTTCTGGATTTAGAAAGTCTTAGATGCCATTTTAGTAGATCTCTTTTCATTGAATGTGTAATATTATATTTAGACCATGGATTCCTAGAAAGGATAGATGTGCCTCATCACGACATGCCGGCTGTTGTTGCTTATACGTATTATAGGATTTGAAAGTACAGATTGTTTTCCTATTTAGAATGTTGTAGCCTAAATTACAGAGTTTGATTGTGTTTAGTAATAAAGAAGAAGTATCACAGATATAGAGAATACAGTAAAATACATGCTTTTACTTAAGTCCAATGAGTGTTTTCATAATGGGCTAGATTTTCAAAGTTCACGATAACATTGCTCTTTTCCTATATGGCTAATCCTTGTTATTTAATTTGAGTTTCCAAGCAAGAGACAAAGAAAGGGAAAGAAGAAGGTGCAGGAAGGCAGAAGAAAATTGAATGAAAGTGAACACATCCGTCCATATGATTAATGAAGGATATATTTACTGCTTTCACACTTAACAGAAAAAAGACTTCTTGAGCTCAGTTTGCTTTTCACTCGCATGTGTGAAGAAAAAGTCCTAAAACATACAACTGCGGGCACATTTAGTAGTTTCTCATTAAGGATAAAGGATTAAATGTTCCTCATAAAAACATTATTTACATCTCAATAGTGCTAATAGCTGTTTTATGAATAGTGAGGACAATTTGTTCGGGAAACCTATATTCCTTTGGAGTCCTACAGTCAACATTTTAAATTGCGTAATTAATTTTACATCCTTGATTTATTTTTTCCTTTTGCAACCTTTGCAGTTCTTTTGAAAGCTTCAGTCTTATAGTCAAGAAAACCATGGCCAGATTGTTAAAATATTCAGCTACCGTAGCAATGTTCCAGCCATCTGGAAGGATTTCTAAAAGTCAGCAATTCAGAGTAAAAGCAGCTAACAATGAGACCTGTCTGGTTCCTGGGTATGTGCTGGAGCTGGCGGGGGCGGGGGGCTGGGTCGGGGTTTACAGAAACACACCCCTGTTGCATGGTATAGCCATATTATGTAGAGGCATCAAACGATGACTAAAATTCGAGAAAAAGATAAATCTCTCAAACTCTTCCTCTCTGAATTTCTTAGTGAATAATTTAATGTCAGAGGAATATGTCACTGTTGGCAAATGTTGATATTTATCCATAATACTACGCTTTCTCCTATACAGGTTTTGCTTGTGTTGAACTAAGGGAAACGATATTCTCATCTTTGGTTCTTCATTCTTCCTAACTTAACCAATCACACACCTTGTGAGAGAATTCTTGGAAATACGCTGCTCTTCCAAACAGCAGCATGATTACAACAGTTATCTTAACATTTACTTGTGAATATAATTTGTGTCTGAGTATTTTTTTTTCCACTAATTAAAACAGTGGGCCTTTACTTAGGCATTCCTTGTGCAAAATGAAGCTTTAAGAGGTGAACTTTATTGGAATAAAAATGGAAGCCTTAGAGCACCAGTTCACTAAATGGAAACCTGAAGGAGACCATTCCTTTCAATAGTTAAACCTACACAGCACTAAATAAGTACAAATGCAGTAATCATCCCATGAATTTGATCAATACAGTCAATCAAACCATACACAGAAACCTCAATGTGATCAGAATCACAGAAAACAGTCTGCATCCATCAAATGCACAGGATGACTAGGTAACCTTTATATCTGCCCAGCAGGCAGAACCCTGCTATCTACATATTGTGGCTTACCTTCTTTTTAAATGGTGACATCATCACCTACTTATTTCTATGAGTACAACAAAGAAGAGCCCAACTTCTATTGCTCAGAAGGCTTGTTTACAGAAAGATGACTTGAATATAACGTGTTTTTCTGGACCTTTTGACAGAGAAATAACACTTACACCATACTGTCTATGTTTCTTTCCCCATTAGTAACATATGAAACACCATCTGAACCCAAGATATGGACCCCCAAAATAAGAAAGAACTAAGACAATAATTTGTCTGACTCCCTCAATTCATTGGTGAAGAAATGGAGGTTCAGAAAGGTGAAGTAAATTGGTCAAGGACACAGGACGTTAATGACAGGACTGGGAAAGTCCAAGGTCTCTTCCAGGCCCATCATCATACTTTTTCCCATGGTAAGGCTTACTTCTTTTAAGATTTCATATTGGGGCTTCCCTGGTGGCGCAGTGGTTGCGCGTCCGCCTGCCGATGCAGGGGAACCGGGTTTGCGCCCCGGTCTGGGAGGATCCCACATGCCGCGGAGCGGCTGGGCCCGTGTGAGCCTGCGCGTCCGGAGCCTGTGCTCCGCAACGGGAGAGGCCACAGCAGAGGGAGGCCCGCATACCACAAAAAAAAAAAAAAAAAAAAAGATTTCATATTATGCAGTGTCACATGTATATTAAAATAAATTTTTCTTCTCATAATATGATGATATAGGAGATTAGGTTTAGTGACTATTCAAATAAATAATGGAAGTCATCTGCGTTCAGTCCCTAAGCAGAGACCTTTTCTTGTCATTTCTCCCTTCTATGTGGTTTTGTGGGGTAAACGACAAACCTGATTAATTGAAGTGTAATATATTCCATTGCTTTCTCTAGAATTAAAAGTTGAAACAGCTTACCTGTTTTAACATATATGCATTAGAGGTCGACTACATATGGATTCCTTTTTTTTTTTTTAAATAGAAGAAAGATAAATCAACGTGGGAAACGTACCTTCTACTATAACATGAAAATCATGAATGGCTGATCCCAAGAAATTGCTGGCTGTGCAGCGATAGTTTCCTTTGTCCCGGTAGGAGACATTCTCTATCTTCAAAGTTTTGCCATAATTTTCTTTTGTTTCTCTTCCCTTTGGTAAATCACCTCCCATTTTGTTCCAATCAACCTGTGGAGTTGGTCTGTGAAACAATACATAAATGATAAACATTTATTTTAAGTGAAAAATAAAAAGTAAAGAAATCCACAGGACACATCCCTCACTGTGGTGCTTTTAGGTCTGCACTCAGAGTTCCACTGAAAAACATCAGGCTTCCCAGTGCACAGACCTGCCCACCACCATCCATGGTGAACATCAGGGTTGGATCAAGTCTCTTTCATTGCAAGCTCCCTCACTAAGCTGCTTCCTCAGAAGTCCTCTATTTCCTCTACTGAGAGGGCTAACTCCATGTAAGTGCTGAATAGATACGGTTAGATGAATGATAGATTACTGGACCTGTAGAAATATTACAAGGTATTTTTCAAGTGTGCTATCTCCCTCTGGGTGGTTTGAAAGGGCCAGAAATAATGGCCCTCTTCCCTAGAAGAGTTTGAAAAACACGATAAAGTAAGGCCCAACAGCGAGTAGCGGGAAACTGTGGTACCCCCTTTAATCCTTATGAAGCTGATATTGGACAATAAGACTCAGATGTAGGGGCCCAACGTGCTGTCTGGAACAAGGAATAGCTCATTATAGGGCAAGGTGGGCTCTGCAGCACAGACCTGGCCACCCAGGTAGCTTTCCACCCTGATGGGGAATACACCAATAGGGGAATGAACCAAATCTCCCTTGCTTACAAAGATCAGATCACCCAATCAAAACAAACGAGTGATAAAAGAACAAAACAAAAAACCAAACTGATAACTTGTCACACACCAACACAGTAACATTTTTCCACCTTATTTGGGTAGAAAACAAGGAGGAGGAATCAAGCCAGCTGCGTTTAAAACAGAAAAATCCCATTTCATGAAAACCAGACAACTGGGAGAAGTGGAACCCTCTAGACTTATGTGATTTAAAAATGATGTGGAAAACACTGATGCCTGATTTTAACCGATGGATTTTTTTTTTCCTCCTCTTCACTTGGGCTATATGACTGAGTGGAAGACACTTTTGTTGCTTTTATTGATGATTTTTTTTCCTTCCCACTATATTTCTTTTTATCATTAATACCTGAAAGTTATTGAGTATGTTCTAAATGTGGTCATTATTATCATCATTTTACCAATGAGGATTCTAAAGTTCAAGAAGTTAATTTGTTTTAAGTCACTGGGGTGATAAATGACACATTAGAACTTGAAATTTGCCTGACTAAACTTGTTCTTTTGATCAATGTGTTCTATTTTATTTGTGCTTTTCCAACTCTTTTTTTTTCCTTTCTAACCATGTATTCTCCGAATATAGGCTTGTAGGCAACTTAGTTACTAGTTAATAATTGAACAATTCATATTGTTTGTGTCAATTATCTTAAATTGTATTGTTAGGCGGTGGTTAAACTAATTCAGTTATTATGCAAACAATATTAGAGGTAAAGATGAAGGTCTTTTACACACATCTAGTCTCTTCCCCTTCCCTCGAGGCTCAAGTACTTACCAGCCTTACAGATCTGGAACCACTACCTTTTATTTTACCAGGCTTACAGTACATGGCACACTTCTGTAGGAAACAGTAATGATGCTCAGACAGGCAGTTGTGAGAGTATATTAGCCACTGGCTTCTGGAGCACACCACCCAACAGGATGCATAACCCACGCCTCCTAACTGCTTGCTTTCCACTCCATCTGTCAAAATGGCAATTTGCCAAATTACAGGCTACTCTGGACCTCAGTTGCTCCAAATCAGGAGTTTTTCGTGAGTCCATGCTTTAATAGTACAAGCATCTCACTTGCTGTAAAATCTTTTTTTTTTTTGGTTAGGCCTTGGAAACCAGTCTGATCCTCTAATACCTATTCTTTGAAAGAATGGGATAAAATGATTATCTTTAAGTATCATATGACTGTGAGACATAATTCATCTAAGGACACATCTATACCATTGCAAGAAGGTCCAGCGATATTCTTGCTAATTTTTTTTTCTTTTTTTAAATTTTTATAAGCATTTACTAACAGCACTAGAACAATAAATTTTTGAAGGAAAATATATTGCTTAATCCATTTTTATACATAAATATACACCATGTCATCATCTCAAACTTTTGTTCAGGTCTTTGCCCAGCCAACTTGAATTCTTATACTTCCTTTGTTTGCAAAAGAATCGTACCTAGCTTAAACTCGTGAATTTACAAAACAGAGAGAAAAGAGAGAAAATTTGAGCCCAGCAGTCAGCAGAGGGAATTTGCCTTTAATCCTACTGAAGCTTTCACAGGGTGTGACTGAGTGTGCACTGGCCCATGAATATGGTCTTTCCACTGACGGACTCACTGTCTGCACTTCTTCTGGGGAGGGAACACTTTTCTTTTCTTTTCTGAATGAAATTCACAATGTCATTTTAACTATTCTCTGTTTCCACCTTACAGAATCTGTAGAATCTGAACCCTTCAACCTTTCCCTGTGAAAGCCTTCCCATTTTACTTAATGGTATCAATATTTTCATTATTAATAGCCATTTTCTGAAACATCTACTATAACCCACTTCTTTAGATTCAGGGGTAATGCCATCCTTTGTTCACCCCGCCTTTAACTGAACAAAACAGCTCATGTGGTTGAAATACACCAAAGTTAAATTTAGAGAGAGTTTAGGGCTCTGGAGACAAATAGGATGAAATCCCAGCCTCCACTTCATAGTAAGTGTAGAGAGGTGAATTCAACTCTCTGGCCTACATTTGCCTAACCTGTAAATGGGAATAACTGTCATGAGAAACAGTGAGGATAAAATGAGCTAATGTACATATGTCAATACCTAGAGGGGTGGGACAGGGAGACGCAAGAGGGAGGGGATATGCGGATATAAGTATATGTATATAGCTGATTCACTTTGTTATACAGCAGAAACTAACACACCATTGTAAAGCAATTATATGCCAATAAAGATGTTAAAAAAAAATGAGCTAATGTATGTAAAGGGCAAAACATAGCGCCTGACACATAATAAAGAGGACGATGTCCTCGTTATAATTATATTTGTTACGGCGGTTTAAAACTTCTAAGGAGAAAATTTTTCAGGTACTCTACAAGTTTTACAATGTATCACCTTCACCTGAAAGGCAACCAGATCAGCCAGGATTCCCAACCCAAACTCACGATGAGTAAGAAGAAACCACTTCAGGTGAAACTCTTCTGACATGGCATCAGGCATCCTCAAGTCCCCAAAGACAACACATATTGATGTTCACTTTCTTCTTCTATATTGCCTCATGCCATTGCATTTTCCAAAAAGCACGTGAGAGCCTTTCTATTAGATTGAAGACAATCCACTTACCTCTTGAGTGTGCAGTTGCCGGCACACTCAAGAGGTAAGTTATAGCATTTGTAAGAAATAGGAAAAAAGGATTACTGACATATTCTCCCTGCCCAAAGAGTCAACCAAGAATAGTGAGGAACCCTGAAAGAATTTAATTTCTACCACTATAAACGCATATGAATAAGAACAAAAGAGTAGGCAGTTACCAACATGATTCAAACTGAACCTGAGTCTTTCATCTCCTCACATAATACAGAGACCAAATTCCCGAACAGAGGCCATGTCCCTGCACGTCTAATTAATTTACGATCATACACTTTGGCAACTTAAGACAGATAAGCAACCTGAATATTTCTCCTGGATGGAAAGAGAAATTTACAAAGCTCAGGGGTTGTAAAACCATTAAAATCTGCTCCTCTTCTTCATAATCCAATTTAAAACCACCCATTCAGAATATACACTGGATTATGAATGAGTATGCATTTCAAACTCTAGTCCATGAACCAGATGCCCAGCTATGCAAAGCCCTTAGTTTACAAACTGATCATGTAAACTTGGGTGCTAGGAAGGTGGAATGTATTTTCTCATGGTATTCCCAATGGCAGGGATGGGTATGCGGCGGTAAGCACAGAAGGATGATGATAGGAAACAGGTGACCTTGTATGACCAAGTATTAACTAAGATGGTCCTTGTTTACAATGACTTACGGTAGTTACTCAATAAAGTCACAATTTCAAGAGGTGACCAAGCGAAGACTCCTTAGCCTTTACTTGGAGGATTTGGAAAAGCGTACTTCTTCAGTCGTGAAAAAAGTTTGGTTCATTAGTTCTGATGTGAAACTCTCTTAAATTGCATGATCTGGACCTGCTTGTGTGCAAAGGACAGGTGGGTGAAATAATAGATAAACAGGGCTCCGTGGAACCTGAAAAGACATTAACAAGCAGGAGCAGGACAAATAATACAGCAGAGAGACATAAACCTTGCACTAATAGGGATGGGCTGACTCCTAACAACCTCATGCTCTAAGGATGGCATCCCACTGCTGACTGAGGCAAGGAGAATGCTGTCACTGACACCTCCATTCACACTTTCACCGACTGACAGAGAGATCTAATTATAAATCAATCTCAGTCACAGCCTGAAATCTGTAGAGTGAAGTGCAAATTACTTTCTCCAGGAATGTAGTAACAGGATTTTTGTTTTAAAGAAATCATTTTTAAAGATGCATGCAGGCACACCCTTCACTGCTACCTTATTCTTTACGGAACAGAATGGAAAAAATCAGGAACGGGGTCAAGTTACTTACAGGCCTTCAGCAAAACACTCGAGCAGCAGGGTGTCCCCTTTGAGGATGGTAACCGAAGACTCACTGCCACTCTCGGGAGAAGGCAACAGTAGTCTGGGTTTCCTTTGCTTGATTGAATTCGCTACAAAGCAGAACAGAAAAGGCTCAGATTTTTTTTTGAAACTAAGAAAAGTAAACTCCTTTGGCACTCAATCTTTCTTAAAAAATATTTAACCATATGGACCTATGTGTGTGTATGTATATTTACACACACATTTTAATTTATTTTCACACATTTACTTCACATGTATTTCACACATTTTAATATATCCCCATTCAAATAGATTCCACTCATACCACGAAGCATGGGTTGCCCTTCAGATGCATTAAGTGTTGCATCAAGTTTTATAAAGGTTATGATTTAACCCACATCTTCAAATTCAGAAGTTCAAACACTGTTCAAGATAGTTTCTTGATGAAAGCCCTTAAGTTAATTGACAGTCAATGGTTTTATATTCTACATTTTAATCATACCTGTTCATGTTTGATGGCCGTGTGCTGAATTTAAATGTGCCTAAATATTTGACAAGCTTCCTGGGCCCTGCACCCAGAAATGCTGATTCAGGAAGCCTGTGGTGCACACCAGGCATCTATGAATTTATCAAGCTCTTTAGGTGACTCTACTTGCAGTCTCAGGCCCTCAGAGACAAACACTGTTGTAGGAAAGATTCAGAAGCATCCTCAGTAACTGGGTAAGGAAATGTTCCATTTCTTATTTTCCTAAGAATACTTTCAAATACAATGGAAAATGAGGAAACTTCCATTTTTAATGCAAACTTTGATTTCATTTCCAAGTGTTCACACAAATTATGTTTCACATCCAATGTCAATGTAATTTCATGTGATATGCAAAGAGTAAACAGGTGATGTGCTGTTGTCAGAGTAGAAGATTGAAAGTTACTAGCAGCTGTGTGTACCTTGCTGTAGCTTCCTTCCAAGTGTTTATTTCTTGAAAAATAATTTTGAACATGTAGTATGTGCAATGATTTTTATTATCGAGTGCTGGAAAGATATGACAATATATGTTTGTGTTATTGACCTCAAAGGAAATGATGTTGGCCATATATACCTAGTCAGTCCATTTTCAAACTGAGGGTGTACCAAGAGGAGCCCTCATCCAGCCCTGCCGATGTTACCAGTGTATTAGATATCTAAGTTAGCATGGAGGGTTCAATGCTGGTGCCAATTTTAAAAGGAATATTTGTCGCATTCAAGCAAATGATTCTTTTCTTTACAGAAGAACAGCCTACTATATAATTCAGGTTTACTCAGGCATCTTCCATAGAACACTACTGTGGTAAGTGCTCTATGGGAAACAAAAAAATAAAATAAAAACCTTTTCACAGACAAAGGAGTCCGGAAAAGGCTGCAACCTATATTCTTTCTCAGTGAGTCACAATGGACAGTTGTGTATTAAGTACTCCAAGATGTCTTGCAAGGAAAATAACCATTTAACTTTCTTACACCCAACGCTTTCCCTATGTCTGTTACACTCGACCAGTCTTTTTTCCTTTTCTTCGTGTAACAGCTCTGAACCAAACTGCTGATCAACCATGAGAGACATTTTGGGAGACCTATAATAATTACTCCATTAAAAATGTGTTATATACGTATATTTACTTATGTTAATTATATCATCTTTAAGTTTACAGGTGTAGTTATATAGTTATGCATTTATAAATATCACTCCTTTTTACATATATTTAATGGGGACAGGAGAAAATAGAACCCTCTACGCTAAGGAGTTTTCCTTACTAAGAATATTAGTATTTTAATAAACTCACGACGGTATTAAAGGAAAAATTCAAATTCTAAGATGACAATGAGCTACCGCAGGTGAAAATAAATGTCAACATGCTGCACATCATCAACTTACCCTTGGAACCAATTTCTGTGGATGAACTCGAGTCATTAGCATGCTTTACTGAAATAAAAAAATGGAAGAAAAAAACTCACAAACATAATGGTAGATGCGGATATCAAAACAGAATGAAAAGCCATAGTTTTCTCTTAGAAAAATTACAAAATGAGATATAACCATGCTTCACTAGAAAAGCACCTTTGGGGATAGAGTTGAAAAATATTGATAACGAGCTTAATCTTGAACTACTACAGATGAAATCCAGGTGGAAAAGATACAAATTATAGCTCCATTAAAGAGAACTGAGGTTGCCAAAAGGATGCTATAGTGAAGCCCTGGCATAGTGAATCTACACACAATGATGAAAAAATTATGAACCAAATTAGACAATGGAATGGTCATGCCAACTTTTGACTCTACCAGAGCCAATTAGTCAGTGAACTGCTGGAGATTATTTCCGCCCTTTGAATCTATGGTTCTTTCTCCCACTAATAAGGGCTGTTTTCAAATATAGGAACCCAGACTGGCATCTGCAGAATCAAGTAGGAAAGAGGAGCAATTCAAATAAGTTTCCCAATTTGGGAAGGACAAAAAAGCTTGATGTGATAAAAATCGTAATACTGCTTCTTTTTATTTTTGACTCTGTTCTTTTCTCCCACATTGTCAGCCTGCCGGTTTATCCAAAATCACAGAGATCCAGAGCCTGAGACTTGCTTAGAAAACCCTGGGATTTCCTCGTGTATTTCGTCCCGGGGAAATGACTAGACCTTCCAGACGTCAAGTGAAATACATTTGTACTGCGAATTGAGATTTGATTTTCTGGATGCAGGAGACAGAGCTACCGTCGATGTACAGCTGCAGATGTCTCTTTCATTGGGATGACATCTCTAGAGTTGAACTAAACACTGGTGGAAAACATCAACCCAGCTCTAACTGGCTTCAAATAGAATAAAATTATAAACACATTTGTATCCCCCATTCATGCTGGCACGATAAATTATTTGGACTTACAACTGTTAACTGTTAGTTTCATAGGCATTTTCTGCACAATAGTCCTTAATCTTGGGAATGCAGCAAAGCAACAGTAATCATTCCGACTGTCTTTTTCTTCCACATTTGCGAAGTACAGATCTCCCTTTTGGCTCATGTATACTCTTTCATCTTGTTCGATGTGTTCCAATTCTGGAAAATAAATATCTTGTCATTAAAAGGGGCAACTGTCCTTTATCATGTCTCATCTCCTTTTTTCATTATCCTCTCCTTTATATTAATTTTACTTTATTTTTCATGTTGGCTCTTCCTATTCCTCTCAAGTCTGGTCTTACTATAAAAGCAATTAGTGCGTAAGAAGTAAAATACAAAAAATAACAAAACCCTTGGGAGTGCACTTAACAGTCTGGGCATTCTACTTCTCCTGACCATCCAGGACTCTACCTGTGCTTTATGGGTCTGCACTGGCTTATCTGAAAACTGGTCCAATTCAGATAATGGCCTAATTATTACTCTTATTTTATTAGGATATTTCTTTAAAACAAATTTCCACAAAACTGTGTCTGAGATTTAATCTCTCTTCCATGGATGCAGCCTGTAAAGTTCTAGGATGAATGGAATCTGGAACTTTGGCTGCAGCCAAGAGTAGCTTCTTTTGCTTTCTTTCAAATGCTGTACGATTATTATTTTTCTCTGTGGGACACATGGGAAAACATTTAGAGAGCCCTGCTAAGGCACATGCCAGAAGTAGGCTTTACAAGAAGACGGAATTCCAACTCAAGAATTGGTAAAAGTTTTTGACAAATTAAACACAAAAGTTAATACTAATTTCTATGTGCGTCACTGTAGGAAGTGGGTACAACATTATTAAAAGGGAAATTTAGGGGCTTCCCTGGTGGCGCAGTGGTTGGGAGTCTGCCTGCTGATGCAGGAGATGCGGGTTCGTGCCCCGGTCCGGTAGGATCCCACGTGCCGCGGAGCGGCTGGGCCCGTGAGCCATGGCCGCTGGGCCTGCGCGTCCGGAGCCTGTGCTCCGCAACGGGAGAGACCACAACAGTGAGAGGACCGCGCTACGCCCCTCCACTCCAAAAAAAAAAAAAAACACTGGTGAGAGGCCCGCGTAACGCAAAAAAAAAAAAAAAAAAAAAAAAAAAGAGAGAAATTTAAAGCTAGCAACACAGATACAAGCCATCCTCAGTTTTGACATGGATAATATCCCAAAGGTAAGTAAGTTGTTTGGAATACAAAAAGTATTTCCTTCATAGACATGCTTTATCATATCAATAGCCTCTACTCTTTCCAGATATGACAAAATCAGGAAACATATTTAGTGGTTTTCTATTGCTTTCATATATATTTAGAACTTAGAGAAGACAACAGATAGATATAGTTTTTAAAATCTACTTGATTACACATTGACAACCGTACATTAATTTTTTATCTTTAATTCCAGTATGTTGTTTTACATGATGCATGAAATTAAAATGTCCCCTTATGGATACAACAGAACATTACTTACCAATATTCATCCAATAAATGTGTAAAGGTGGGAGGCCTTTGGGAGGGTTGCACGGGAGGACAATTGGATCGCCCTCCTCCACTTCAAGAGGGTCAATTTTTTCTTTTGGGAATTTTGGAACAGCTGGTATAAAAAATCATTTAAAGACATTATTTAAAATTTATGTTACAAGTAATGTTTTAACGTTACAAGTAATATCTTAAAGTGTTCTTCTTTTTAAAAATTAGAGCATTTTTAATAAATTCAACACCCCAAATCTTGGCTCTCGTATCTCTCCTGCAGAGGAAAATACTGTTAACAATATGTGGTGCATCCTTATACAACCTTAAAAATATTTCTGCATTCTGTAACTGTAGACAACAAATATTTTTGCTCTGACATCAATAAGGCAACAGTATGCTTGTGCATATTTCTCTGTGCAGAGATGTAAGCTCTGAGTCACAGGAGTCGCTCGTTTTAAGTTTTGATAGATAAGGAATCTTTTTTCTCCAAACACTGTGATTTATTTTTAGGGAGATACTTATTTTCTGTCTTTTGCTTTATTGTGAAGCCCTTGAATGTGATTGGCAAATATTCCATTCAGAGCACAATCAAACTAAATACACAATTCAAAGCCCACGTGGGGAAAACGGTACGAATGCGATGAAAAGCCAAACATGATCACTATATGTTGCAAAGAGAGTCATTCACATTGAAATCACTCCCAGTAAATGAAATATTAAGTGAAATGGAATTGATGTAGGAAAGGAGAGTTTGCAGTATTTCAGCATATTGTTTCTTTCCCATGCCGGAATCAATTTCCTAAAAATCAATGCATTGGGACTATAAGTCACAACTGGGCAGAAGTTGAAATCCGACACCAATGTTTGATATTCTTATGAAGTTATTTATAAAATAGTTTTAGGAATATTCAAAATATATTCTGCCTCAACATTATTTGTACCTTTCAACTTTGTTATGGGAATTTGCATTATAGAATTACTCAGACTCTGATGGACGAGAAGGACCTTAAGAAGGTATTTATAACCTTCCTGACCTGATGGAATTTATTAGCTGGTTTTCCATCTCTGTATTTCATTCTTAAATTATGGTTCACAAAAGATTATCATTATTCTTGGGAGTCTAAAGATATACCCATTTATTGTAAAATTTCTTCTTGAGAAGCTTTCTGCAGTTCCTGTATATTTGTTCCGTTCCCACTCACCCCCTAACCTAACTCCTTAATGATTGAGGGAATTTGCTGACATTTCTTATCGATGCACTAGCTGCTTACAGTGAATTGCTTTTTGTCTACATTCAAGGACTTTTCAAGGCTTAACACTTCAGGGGGCAGTGTGGTTATTACACTGCCTTTGCCAGTTCAAAAGGCAGGCATCAGTCATGTGAGAGTCCTCAGTGGATTCCCTCATGGTCAACTCATTGTAACAGATTTCTCCTGGTGAGTCTGGAAATACATTTGAGATGGTAACTATCTTGGAATCATCCTTTTGCTCTAGGTAGCATGAAATTTCCATCAAAAAATGGAAAAGAATGCTGAGCACATTCCCTACCTTTACCTTGTAGATAAAATATCAATACCACCTATTTGTAAAGACTTAGCTTTGACTGACAAATGTTATGCAAGTCATTTTGCAGAAAGTATACCTTATGCAAGTAAAGTAGAGTAACTTACAAAACTAGTATGTACCCTAAGCTCCAAATTCAAATCACCTTTTAGTGAAACTTGCTATAACTGAAGCCCGGTGTTTGTTGGTATTGAAGTTAGCTGTGTTGCATGGCAGTTGTTGAATCTGTTTATATACAGATACAAGCAGCAAAAGAGGAAGAGAAACATAGATTAGGAAATGGAAGGAGCATGTAATCCTGTTCTATAACCAGCAAACTTTACAGTGCCAAATATGAATATACAGTTTTCTGGGTGGTATCTATTGTAAAGTAGCTAATGAAGTTGCACAAAGCTCTAATTGGAGAGCCTCCTCTTCAGTAAAAATTTAATAATTCAAACAGATAGTATCGCCAGTGAAGCACTAACATCCTTGCATCAATTAAATCTATGTTATAAAATTCTAATTACAAAAATATAACTACGTTATTCAACTGGCTTCCAAGGCATCAATAATAAAAAAATAAATAAAATAAAATTTAGAAGTCTACAAAACCTTTATCACATACCATAAATCTTTGGAACAGCTTTAACCAAAGATGAAATTAATACCTGGAAACAGGGAAGAATATTTATATATTTAATAATTTAAGGTCTAAGAATAAACACTGTAAAGGACATAAATTTGTCAGGTTTTCTTAAGTCTTACTCTTTGAAACTATTTAGCGAGTCTGACGCAAAGCTAAAAAGCGAACATGTTAACATCCACAGATAAATGTGAAATTTAATTACCCCAACTTAACAGCAGGCAAGAAGTTGACCTTAATTGAAATAAAGAAATGAGTCTATTTAAAGATAACTCCAACCAATGACTTTTGCTAATTGTGTTTCTCTGGTATAAACATTAGCATTGTTGAGTCTGGACAGATGCAATACTTAAAAAAATGAATTGTAAACAACTGTTTTTCTTTTGCGTGAGCCAACTACCCTGCTTTAGCTTACCAAAACATTTCAAATGAGTGCTCCATCATCACCAAAAACAAAATCATTTAATTGTGTTTCAGTAAGACTGGACTTGACCATGGAATGGTCTCTTTGCAAAGGGATCAGAACCAACTTCTACATCAGCATCTACCTAAGTAGGACTTTAAAAATGTTTGGAAATCCCATAATAATCAAGTCTAGATGAAGCTATAAACATTGTGTCCCTATCAGTCTACCTGCATCAGAAAATCAAGCAAATCATAGCACTCATCTCTTTACGGTTCTCCAGTAAGTTTCCACATTTATCATTCAGTGTAGCAGACAGATTTCTAGTAACAACGCCAAGGGTACAATTTCCTGAAAACCCATCTAGTATGAAAAACCCCTCTCAGAGACAAAGTAGCTGCATGCTAGTCTTCTTATTGGACCTATCAACACATGGCAAACCTGCAAATACAAAATCTCTAGGGGCTCTACAACTTGAGGTGCTGACAACTGGTTTTGAAATTCATCATCTTAATTCTTTCAACTTAATATACTGAAAAAAATAACATCTCTGTACTTGAAATACAGAAGACTTATGGAAAAGGTATTTTTTATCTATAGGATAGCCTACAGGATAAACCAAGCTCTAGCCCAGACCCTAAAACTAACGGCTATGTAGCTTCAGACCAATATCTTTACCCTTCTGTGCCCCCTTTTACTTTTCTCTGGTATCCTAGAATCCTTTCAACTCATCTCTCTGGGGTCCTCAAAAGTCTCACTAGGTTAGAAATTTCTTAAGAGCAAGCTGTAGAGTCCCACCATTCCAACACACTTAACAGTAAAGAACTGTAATGAAATGGCATCAGAGTAATTTAATTAAATACAAATCTTTCTAACTAATCACTTCAATGAAAAGATACTGGTGACTTAACCACCATCAAGTTATGTAAACTAAAGATTATCTTTCTCTGGCACCCAAAGAATTAAACCAAATCTCCCTATATTCTCTACCTCTCTGTGAGTCTGATAATTACTGCCAAGGTATGTTCAACAAAGAAGTATACCGCTTTCTAACTCACCTAGAAGACGTGTCAACAGAATGATCAAAGCATAGGCAACACTGTGTAGCATCACGTTATACACGTGCTCTGGAGCCCCTGCTTAGGGCTGAATCCTGGCTTCATCACTTACTATGTGACCTGAACCTTTTACTTAATGTGCTTCAGTTTCCTCACTCATAAAATGGAAACTGTCATGACACCTAATACATGGATTTGTGTCAAAGTTTAAATAAACAATTGCATATAAATCAATTAATATAGTGCCGGGCACTTAAAAATCACTCAATATATGTTGGCTCTTATTCAAATGTTTTCACTTTGCATGGTACACCCAGCCACATTGTATAGAGATGAGATGGGCTAAGGGACAAAGAGCTTTCCTTTGCTGCTGTTTCTGATTTTTCGTGTAGCCTATATCATAACAACTTCTGCAATTTTATGCAACTATTTGGAATTAACTTTATTAGAGAAAATAGGGAGGGGTCCAGAGGGAAGAAACACTTATGTATTTCATGGAGAACCTATGATTTGTTTAATGAATTATTCTGTGCTGCCCTTCCTATGCCAAAGCACTTTATCTATTTTGACTTCTCACTGTTTACAGGACTGGTCTGGGGAGCTTTTGAGTGCCTTTCCTTTCCCTTGAATGTGCTCGGCAAATTGCTTACAGCCTGGCACCATTATCTTGAATGCATGCTACTGAGCTCACATGCTGTATCACCCTTAACTCCAGTTTCTGTCTGCAAAGAGATTTAATTGATTCCCATTTCCTGTGGTGTACCCCATTAACCCACTTAGAAGTACAGAGAAATAACATTGCCTTTCAGTCTATGAACTCACACTAAGGAAGGACAACCAATTCAGCCCATTTCATTCTAGTCATTCACATACTCTGACGGACGAGAGCAAAATCCTGGGCCTTAATTAAACCTTTAAAACTCTAAGTTGCCCTCTCAACTGAACAAATTGATCTTCTTTGGTTGGTTTGCATATATTAGTAGAAAAAGTTAACATATGCTACTCGACCCCTGCTTTTGCTAGCCCTCCCAAATCAGAGCAGTAAATAGCCAAGATATGTCTTAATGAAATTGACCTGAGGAATCTGAGGAAGCTGTACAAATGTAGAAACCCAGCACATTAAAAATTCAAGTTGGTTTTCATTAAAACGGTATACAGATGATTTCATCCCTAAGCCTGCCATTTCTTACATTACTTTAATACTGTGTAGATATTGCATTATTACTTTTATTCATTCTTTTATTCTTTAGTCTATGAACTAATAAGTCAATCACCGATAATATGCATTCATGCATCATCAAGACAATGTAGAGGAGGAGGAAGAAGAGAGGATGCTATCTTTCTCACTTTTAAGCATCCTGATTAATCATGACAGTCAAAACACTCGCCCAAACAGTAAATAATGCTTTTAAAATCCCATAGAATTTACACGTGGATATTCCTAACATTACTAATGATTGCTAACATTTCTTCTTGTAATAGTCAGAAGTTAGAAACAATCCAAATGGATATCAACTGGTGAATGGTTAAACAAAATGTGGTATATCTGTATCATGGAATATTATTCAGCCATAAAAATGAACACACTACTGATTTATCCTACAACATGAAGAAATCACAAAGAACAGGCTAAGTGGAAGAAGCTAGATGCAGAAGATCATATATTGTATGATTCCATTTACATGAAATGTTCAGAAAAAACATTTATAGAGGCAAGAGTCAGACTGGTGATTGCCTGGGGCTGCGGGTGGGGAGAGAGAGCACCTACAAATGGGCACAAGCAATCTTTTGGGGATGATGAAAATGTTCTAATACAGGCTTTTAATGATAGTTATACTAAAAATTTTTATGAAAAAAGAATCACTGATTGTGTACCTAAACACATAAAATTTATGATGTGTAAATAATACTTCAAAAATTATTTAAAGAATCCAGGTAAGGAAAATTAGTATAGGCTAAGATAGACTAAGAATGCTAAGTGGAGAAGGCTGATCTGTGCCCTGAAGGATGGATAGTACTGAACAGCCGAAACAATTATTTACAGCATCATTTTAACTCCACTGAGGTCTGTCATAATGAAGGCAAGAAAACAGCTCACCTTCTCCCCAGACCCACTCACCACACCCACAGGATTTAAGTTTCTTGGTACAGTCTTTGTTTTGTTCACTGCTATATCTCAAATTACTAGAAGAGTGTCTGCCACCTGAAGGGAGCTTAATAAAGATCTGTTGAATAATTCACTAACTCTCCATGCCATATCTTGGAAAATCCATTTAGTTCATTGATTTTCCCCATGTTTGTAAACAGCACGTTGTGTTTGGTTGGTTGTTTTTCTTTTACTCTTTCTTTTTCCAGCAAACTCAACTGCAATTTTGTTAAAAGCAGAAAAGTAAACATTGTGTATAAAGGCCTGTTTGTAGGGAGTAATAACCAGATTTTTAACTACTGTACTTGTGTTCAAACTTAGGTGGATCAAGCCTTTAAGGTTGGTCTAAAGAAACGTTTAAGAAATGAGAGATACAAACTCTAAGACTCAAATTACAAAGTTTAATATAAAAGAAGAATCAATTCTTTATAGCTTAAGAGAAGAATCAATTGATAAAGGTCATAGGAAGCTGTAAAAGGTGTCTGATTTATAAACTCCTAAGAATTGGGGTGGCAGTCCTATTCAACATGTAAATGATTACAGAAAGCTGTTAGATGATGAATTAATTTCAGGAGGGGCTGGAAATGATGCATAAGAAACCTAATTTATTTTGCTCTTTTCTATAGCAGCAGAAAAGATGGAGCAATTACCCACTACATAGCTCAGACTCAACTCTCATCTCTTAACTACAATACTAGCAGATTCTGGCCAGAATTATCCTTACATTGTTCATGTCTTCACTTGGTCTGCTTAGATAATGAGAGAAAACATTTTTTTAAATCCTCATTGTAGAATCTTATACTAAAGTGTGCCATTTCTTTCTCTGCAATAGGTCTAGCAACTGCCTTTTTCCTTTGTGTCTCCATAGCAACCACTAGAATGCAGGTTAGGGATCACCCTCATGCCTTGTCTTCTACCACAGATTTTTAACATCTCCCTTTCTCTCCCTCTCTTCCATATTATTTCAGTCAATTAGATATATATTGTATAGTAACAGTTCTATGTTATAGACTACAGTATAGTTATATAATATAGACTGTAAGTATAGTTGTATAGTTATAGTTATGATTATATGATTCTCAACCACAGTGTTCTGACCCAGAATTCATGAACATTTCCTACTATCATTTCAAACCCAAACTCCAGAGGCCAATTTTCAACCCTGTATGCCACTGCTCTGTCCATTATTATTCTATAATATCACACTTAATAACCCAGGATATCTAATTAAGACAAATCAGTATGCTACATACTTATTAATTTTATATATATTAAAAGACCATTTATAAAATAAATGTAAAGAATTTAAAAAAAGAAGTACAACACTCTAACTACCACCCATCCTAAGAAAAACATAAAATCACCATTATCTTTCTGTTTGGTGCAGATCCTACCCCTTCTCCATTCCATCAGAGGTAACTACCATCCTAAATTTGGGTTTCATCATTTTCTTGCTTTGCATTATAATTTTACCACATGAAATGATACTCCTAAACAATATGCTATTAATTTTTACATATACTGACCTTAAATAAATAAAATCACCCTTTTTTTCTAACATTTACTTTTATTGTTCAACATATTCTTAAGGTTCATCAATTTTCACTGCTGAGTAGTAATTCTGGTATGAATATACCACAATTATTTCATTCTATCACGAATGAACTTAAGTTTTTTCCAGTATATTTTAAAAATACAAACAGTGCTACCACAACTATTCCTGGTGCACGTGGGTAAGAGGCATGAGCGCGTGAACAAAGAAATGGAATTTCTGGGTCATAGGTGAGAACATCTTTAATTAAGGAGGCAGCGACAAATATTCTCCACAGTCCAGGCAGTAAACTATTCTCATCAGTGGTGGATACGTGTTTTGGTAGCTGCACGTTCCCACCTAAAATTGTTACTCTCAGACTTTGTTATATTTCCCAATTTTGTGGGATCAAGTGCTTTTATTATTTGAGTTACAGTAGATCTATTTCTGATTACTAATGATATTAAAAGCGTTTTCATATTTTTATTGGTCATAGCAGTCTGAGGTGCAAGTTCATGTCTTTTACCACTTCATTTTTTGATTTTTACTTAAAGGATGGTAAAATTATTTATAAATACATTAGTATTATCTTTAGTTATATTCATTGGCCATGACTTTTTCTGGGTTGTGGCTTACCTTTTCCCTTTCTTCCTAGGGTCTTTTGAGGAAAAGGGAATCTAAAAATCAAATGTAGTCAAATTATCCTTAATGGAGATTTAATTTGTCTCGTTTAAGAAATCTTTCTCTACCCTGATGTCATAAATACACTGTCTGAATCACTTTCTAAGTTAAAAAAATTTTTTGCCTTGCAAAGTTAAGCCTTTAATCCACTTGGGGTGTATTTTTTATATGATGTGACCTAGGACTTGAAATAAGTGTGTCTCTATGGGGATAATCAGTTGTTCCATACCATTTAGGTGGAGGGAGGGAGGGAGGGAGGGAAGGAGGGAAGGAGGGAAGGAGGGAAGGAAGGAAGGGAGGGAGGGAGGGAGGGAAAGAAAAGAAAAAGAAAAAAGAAAGAAAGGGAAGGGGAGGGAAGGGAAGAGGAGGGAAGGGAAGGGAGGAAAGAAAGGAAGAAAGAAAGCCCATGCCAGCTCTTTCACACTACTTTCACATATATCAGGGATGGTTTATGGGTCCTCCATGCTGTTCCACTGGCCCATGTGTCTAACGCTGTGCAAAACCATAGGCTTCATTACTGGAGTTTTACATTGAGTCTTGTTATCTGATAAGACCAACTCCTCCTGACATATTTTCCAAGTTTCTACCAAACCTTGCACTGTGTTCCTCAAATACATTTGGAAATCAAACTGGTCACGTTTCACAAACAGACAAACAAAAACCAAACTAGAGACTTTTGACTTTGATTATTCTATACATCAAGTCATGAAGAATTAAACTTTTAGCTTTACTGAGTCTCCAGATCAGTGAAAATGGTATTTTTTTCCACATCTAGATCTTTTAAAAATGTTTTTCAATAAATATGTGTACTTTTAACACCTCCTTCTTGGATTTATTTTCTGCTTCTATACTACTGTTCCCCTTCACTCTCTTTTGAAGTTTAACCTGTTATCTAAAGATAACTTATTAGGTAACAATTTTAAGATGAAAATGAATGAGCTAAGATCATTCATTTCCATCCTTTCTTCTTTTCTAAAGTATTTTGAAGATGAAAAAATCTCTCTCCTCATAATACTTTAGCTGCCTCAACTCTGTTTTGTTAAGCATAATTTCCACTATCATCACTTCAAAATACATTCTATTTTCCTTTGCCGTTTCTTATTTGGCCTTTGAGTTAGACATGTTTTAATTTTGAAAGATATAAGACTTTTTCTAATTTTCTTTTTAATACTGATTTCTCCATTGTATTTTGATCATATTTACTTTATAGCTAATATACCATCAAATATTGAAAAACATTCTGCAGTTTTAGGTATAATGTTCTATACATGTTCATTAGCTAGAGCTTGTAAATGGGTTCTTTAAATCTTCTATGGGCTTTCTAACGTTTCCTCTGCTTGAGCCACCAAATAATGAAACAGATATGTTAGCATCTCTCATTACTATGGTAGATATTTCTCCTTCCCCTTATAGTTCCTTTTCCTGCTTCAAACATTTTCGTATTATATATGCCTAGTACATTAATCTCCATGAAGCCTTTATAAAATAAAGGCTATTTTGACTGATATAAATATAGCCATACCTACTTTTCTTTTGAATAGTATTTACCTAGTCAAGGTATTTATTCAAGATATCTATTTATGTTTTCAAAAGATGGGACATCTTTTCCATCCTTTTAGTTTCAACAATTCTATTTTCTTGTGATTTAGATGTGTTATATGGTAAATAGCTTATAGCTTTTAAAAAATTTTGGAGCATTTAGTCTATTTACTTTCACCTTTAATTAGTGATATACTTAGATTTATTTCTACAGTTTTTTTCTTTCTTTTTCTCACCTTTCTTGCCTTATTCTTCCTTACACCACATAGTTTGATAATCATTCACATTTGCTCTGTACATTTAATGTAATTATTCTATAAATTTTACGATGCATAATTTACTTGTCAGAGTCTAAATTTGAGCTATATTCTCTCCTCTAGAAAAATATAGGGGCTTCCCTGGTGGCGCAGTGGTTGAGAGTCCGCCTGCCGATGCAGGGAACACGGGTTCGTGCCCCGGTCCGGGAAGATCCCACATGCCGCGGAGCGGCTAGGCCCGTGAGCCATGGCCGCTGAGCCTGCGCGTCCGGAGCCTGTGCTCCGCAACGGGAGAGGCCACAACAGTGAGAGGCCCGCGTAACGAAAAAAAAAAAAAAAAAATATATATATATATATATATATATATATATATATATATAAAACTTAAAGAAATTTAAACCCAGTTCCCTGTCCCAACTTTGAGGATAACGCACACATGTATTTCATTATTTGTTTTTCCAAGGTTTGTGTACATTCTGCTCCCCCAGCATAAACTGTCCATATCCTGGAAGGTCTACGACTGTGAGTCTCTTCAGTGTCTAGAACTCTGCAAGAAGAAATTTCCAAATAGCAACTCTTGACAGTTTTATACCTAAAAATTTTTCTGTAAACCCTTTGGTGAGAATCAAGTAGTGTTGGATACCTTAAAATCTGGGAAAATAAATGACCAAACTTGGAAGTCCGTCATCAGAGATCCCATGCTGCAGAGGCCAGATCTGATAAGGAAGAAGTCGCTTACTCTTTGGGATAGTTATTGATAAATAACACTCTTAAGAGTAAAGGAGCTTGCAGTTTTCCACGATTATGATTTATGGAAAATATTGCTACTATATACTAATCACTGGTTCTCCTCTCCTAGGGGGCACCCACAATATTGAACTTAAGTGGGCCCATGCCATTTGCTCTGCCCCCACCTAACAAACTGTGAGTAGAAGCTGCCTGTGTAACTTCTTGCTGGAAGCAATGTTCTCTGTCCTCCACTCTTTGACCTAGATGGCACAAGTTTCACATGGCGCTGACACAGGATGATGGGTATCTCCATTAGCTTGGATCGCCCAGTGGCTGCAAGGAGAACAGCTGCCCTGAAGAGCTGCCTGACCCACAGCAAACTGCATCATCAAGGAATAACCTTGTGTCAACACGAGGGCTTGGGGATCACTTGTGACTGCAGTATAATTTAGCCAAATCTAATATATTTAACTTTATCCTATGAGGCAAAACAAATACTATTTTTTTCCCATGTTACATATATTATTACTGAAACACAGCAAAATTATGTTGCTTTCAAGGTCATCCGCTTCTAAGTATCAAGATCTGGAAGACAATTTCCCTTATAAATAAAATATAAGGCCTATATAAGCTGATTAAATGAATAATCTGTTATTTCACTGCAGCCCAGTACAACGCCTGCTAAACTTCATTAAAACATTAAATGAAATCTCCACTGTAATACTTACTTGGAACTATAAATTCCATTTCTTCCGACATAGCAATTCCCAGTTTATTAGAAGCAAAGCAGCGGTATTTCCCTTGAAAGTGAGATATGTGCCCCTCATTCGGGATCCTGAATGTTCCCGAGTTGTTGGATACAATTATTCGAGGGTCAGAGAGATCAAAAGGCTTGTCATCCTTACTCCACGAAAATCTGTAAGATAAAACTAAAATTAGTAATCCTGAAAAATCATATTTCTTACTTATAAACAAATATACAGAAATGAGGAAACTGAGATATTTTATAGTAAAAAAAGTATATATTTACATATTTAATTGAATATAATAGAATACAAAAAAGGGTCTCTGAAGAATCTGAGAAATCTTACAAACTGCTATAGACTGAATATTTATGTCCCCCTAAAATTCGTATGTTGAAGCCTAACTCCCATTGTAATAGTATTTGAAGGCAGGGCCTTGGAGAGGTGATTAGGTCATGAGGGTGGAGTCCTCACAAATGGGATTGGTGTCCTTATAAAAGAGAGAGCTTTCTTGCTCCATCATGTGAGGTTACAGGGGAAGGACCACTGTCTCTGACCAGGAAGCAGTCATCACCACACACTATATCTGCCAGTGACTTGATCTTGGTATTCTCACCTCCAGACCTGTGAGAAATATGTTTATTGTTTAAGCCACTCAATCTGTGATACTTTTATTACAGCAGCCAGAATTGACTGAGAAACAAGCCATGAAAAAGCTGTGATAATTGACAGGAAAAAAAGGTGAAAATGGGTTTTGTTCTGTTCTTTTTAAAGTTATATTTAAAAACTTTTCCAATTAGAAAGATAATGCAGGATCTTTACTAGTATTTTAGAGACTGCAATATTTGGAGACTAAAAAATATAAATATACAATATGTCTCTGTGTGTGTGCGTGTGTGTGCGCGCGCATGTGAAGAGCTCACTCAAAATTCAAAAACACACAAGCAAGTGCTATTAAATTTGGTCATATATGATCAATATATTTGGACATAGCTGTAACATATTTGAGACCACAATGGATGTATAATTTTCCCATGTGAGTTTTTCCAATTATTACAATGTTACTAAAGACAGATTTTATTACATTACCTTCTGTCTTACAGTTACTATTTAACTTACTTAACCATTTCCATTTTTCCCTTTTATGAACAATATTGCTACAAAAAACCCTACATATTTATTTTTGAGGGTACTTATCCAAATATTTCATTAGGTTAATTCCTTAAAAATGAAACTGATAAACCAAATAACATAAGAAATATTTTATCACTTTTGATAAACATTGCAGAATTGTATTCCAGAAAAAACATACACAATTAAATTCCTACCCCCATACGTAACAGAGTCAGTTCTATGGACAAGGCTGTAAAAAGGCTTTTTTTAAGTCTTTATCAATCCAACAGATATATAATGTCTTCCCAATTCGATTTTATTTAGTATTTTATATATGAATTACCCATGCAAATTTAGATTTGCTTCAGGACAACACAGGCTTACATAATCTGATATTCTTTCAAAAAGAATAACAAAATTTCATGAGACACATATTTTTCTTTGGAGCATGCCTCTCTCCTGACAACAACTTTTACTTCTTTTCTCTCTCTCTGTTTTATATTTTACTGCTTTTACTTACAAAAGAACACATAGAATCTGTTCTTTAAAATTCCAATACATTGACTAGGATAATTCCACATATTCAAAATTAAGCATTTCCAATTGGTGACATGTTATATCTTTCCATTCATTCAAGTTTTCTTTTATCCTACTCTGCAATGTAGATGCTAAACAGTTCATGTTACGTAGTTTTTGATATCAGTTTTGTTGATATTGCTGTTACTAACTATTGAAATTGCTGGATTTGCTCCTTTTACTACTGTGATGGGATATTTCTTTCTTTCTTGTTTTCTAATATTTTCTGTTTTGTATAGGCATTTAATTACACGTTAAAAAAAGAATAATGATTGACTGCTTAATTCCTATTTGTAAAATCTTGTTTTCTGCCAGTGAATAATGATAATTTAATATGTTAATGATTCTCTAATAATTTTTAAAATATCCAATTATCAGGCAATAAAAATGTTATTCACATTACAATTTTAAATAATCAATTTCCATTCTTTCATTCTTAATGGATATAAAATGACCAGGTAAATCAATAAAGGTATGTAGGTTTGCTTCCCAGAATCATTTAGAACTTTAAAATCTTTTTTTTTAACTTTTATTGGAGTATAGTTGCCTTACAATCTTGTATTAGTTTCTACTGTACAGCTAAGTGAATCAGCTATACGTATACATATATCCCCTCTTCTTTGGATTTCCTTCTCATTTATGTCACCATAGCGCATTGAGTAGAGCTCCCTGTGCTACACAGTAGGTTCTCATAAGTTATCTATTTTATACATAGTATCAATAGTGTATATATATCAATCCCAATCTCCCAATTCATCCCACCTCCCCCCCCCACTTCCCCCCTTGGTAGCCATACGTTCGTAGAACTTTAAAATCTTGAATTTTCCCCACATCTTTTCCCTCCTCAATCTCAATACACACACATTTCTTTCTCTCCAAACTGGGAGGTACTTAGAAAAAACTTCATCAGTGATTACAATTACCTACAGTAATAATTGTTTCACTAATAATAAAATACTAGATAGTAATATCCCATGTCATTCGTATTCTCCCATCTAGGATGAGTCGACATTTCTACGACAACTTAAAATATATCAAGTAACAACCTAGTCACTGAATACAATATGGTTACATTAAAAGACATGCAATAATAAATATGTATAGAATATTATTTATAAATATATTAACTTTGGCTTAATAAATGCTACCTTTCATCAGAATAAAGGATCTTCTGTTTTCTAGCTATATTGTTCACTCATAAGGTAAAGAATTGTTTAATATTTCCACAATGCCAAAGCCTATGCTAAGTATTTAACATAAGACATTTTATGATGAAAGTAATTTTAACTGGCAAAAGAACATATGTAAAAATAACCAAACTTTATTTTTATAGACATGGCTATCATTCATTTGGAAATCTTTACTTTCAATCATATGTAGATTTATAGTCCAATAAGCTTATACTGATTAGAGTAAAAATTAATATAAAAGATTGTATGCATTTAAACAATTATTTAGTTTGAAGGAAATACTCACGTTGGTTCTGGATTTCCCTTAGCTTCACATTCAATTTGAAAATACTCATCAAAAGGAAAGGCAACTTGTACTTTTGACTGTTTTATGATTGTTGGAACCTGTTGAACTAAATATTAAAATATGTATTTAAATAACATGCTCTCCAAAAATTGAGTGAAGTTAGTTTAGCTACAACAGAAATACTTTGAAATAAACACACTTTCTATATTGGTAAATACAAGGATTATAAAAGAATGAAAATTATAGAACAAATCTCACTTCCTCTTTGCAACATGTATTTAGCTGTAGGGAATATACTTCACTGCCATCAATTCATGTTGCCATATAATTTATTTAATGCCAGAATAACGTAACAGTGTAACAACTTTAAAATATCTATGTTTAAATTATTGGCATTTCATCTATGTTGATGTGTTTATACAGTTTTACTTGGTTCAGTCATTGACAATTCTGTTTTTTCTTTATAGTTTTGTAAGACATTATAATTAATTTGCTACTTCTGTATGATTGATATTTGATAGTTTATTTGATAACTTTATTTTTGGACATTAGCTTTCTTTTCATTCAGTAGACAGCCTCAAGCATACAGATTTTTCCTTTATTGAATAAGTGACATGATAAATTTCCAGGCATGGACACAAATGGTAATGACTACGGATAAATGTTATTATTTCACAAGGGGCTAATTACCACAAACATGAGTACACTGGTTTCCCACATCCTCGCCGCCAACGAACAATAGCATTTTATAAATTTATTTATTTATTTATTTATTTTTGGCTGCATTGGGTCTTCGTTGCTGCATGCGGGCTTTCTCTAGTTGTGGTGAGCAGGGGCTATTCGTTGTTGTGGTGCGCGGGCTTCTCATTGCGGTGGCTTCTCTTATTGCAGAGCATAGGCTCTAGGTGCGCAGGCTTGTGGCACGTGGGCTCAGCAGTTGTGGCTTGCGGGCTCTAGAGCGCAGGCTCAGTAGTTGTGGCTCACGGGCTTAGTTGCTCCGTGGCACGTAGGATCTCCCCGGACCAGGGCTCAAACTTGTGTCCCCTGCATTGGCAGGCGGATTCTTAACCACTATGCCACCAGGGAAGTCTCAAGAATAGCATTTTAAAACAATAAGATACTTTATTAATTATTAGCCAAGAAAAAACCCCTTCTCCTCTTTATTTTTATTTCCATTTATTGCTTTTGTTATATTTTTTCCCTGAGCTTATTTATTATTTTTAACTTCCCATTTACACATATTTTTAAATATTTTTTTTTCCCCACTTGGAAGCTTGAGGGTACTTTTCCCCCTTATAGAATTTAACATTAATAATCATTAGGATAAAAATAATAGCTAATAAATGATGGTTTCTTTTAAAAGGATTCCACATATTCAAATATTCCTTGCTTTATTGCACTTCACGGATACTGTTTTTGCAAATTGAAGATTTGTAGCAACTCTGTGACGAGGTTTTTTTCCAGCAACATTTGCTCATTTCGTGTCAAATTTCATGTCTTTGTGTCAAATTTTGATAATTCTCGCAATATTTCCAACTTTTTCATCATCATTTTACTTGTTATGTGATCAATGATCTTTGAAGTTGCTAGTGCAAAAAGATGATAACTCACTGAAGGCTCAGATGATGCTTAACAATTTTATTTACCAATAAAATATTTTAAAATTAAAAAAAAAACAAAAAACAAATATTCCCTCATTGTGATAAACATTTTTAGTGTTTGACAAGTTAAGTACCTTCCAGACAAATTTACAAAGTAGGGGGTGACTTTGTCTCTCACCAATTCAAGCAGCTGGATGGCATTGCCGAGAATTCTGATTATAAAATAAATGTACTAATGCTGAAGATACAAACTTGAATTAAGTTTTAAAATAGGACACAGATCATGATATACGTTAAGATCTACTGTCACGGAACACTCAATAGTTTTCAAATTAAGACATTACAATTTTAGTACAGTTCTAACAACCTCTGTCAGGGGACAGGATTGAATTCACAAGGAAATATAAATGGTTCAGTAGCAGAAATCTGATTCTGGCAAACATACTTTGAGCAAAGCAATTTGTAGAAGGGCCCTGAGTGTGATTCACATGGGTAATATTCCACAGTGGAGTTACAGATAGGCCCCAAACCCTGTGACATTGAGCCAGGCCCTGAACCACTCTGTTTTCTCAGTTGTAAAATTAGAGATTCAAGCCAGGTGAATAGATTTTTTGGTCACTGAACCCCTTTACATTCTTAAAAATTATAGGAAATCCCAAAGTGCTTTTGTAAATGTAGGTTATATTTAATAATATTTACCATGTTAGAAATTAAAACTGAGAAATCTTCTAAATATTTATTAATTCATTTATTACTATCATTTGTTAAAATAAATATTTTATCAAAAATACTAAATATAATGAGAAAAGTGGCATTGTTTTACATTATTGCAAATCTTTAATATTTTAAGAGATGGCAGCTGGATTCTCATATCCACTTCTGTATTCCACATGTTGCTGTAAGTTGTTTTGTTGAAATAAATGAAGAAAATCCAACCTTATACAGATGTATACTTGAAAAAGGGTGACACATTTTATAGTCCTTTCTGATTATTGTGGGCATTGTTTTTGGATAGTACACCAAAACTCACCAAGTGGCAGTTTCTTAAAGGTTTATTGCAATATGGAATCTGAAACCATATGGATAAATTTTCATATTCTGTCATTAAAGTGTTTTATCCATGGCTGCTTTTTAATTCATGCGTGATTTTGTAACATCATACAATATTCGTCTGGAAAAAAATATTGGTTCACTAAGCTATGCAGATCTTCCAAATACGGACACACATCACTATACAATGTTAAAAATTCACATTTGTTAATATCATCACTGATCTAAGAAAAGCCTTAAATGTGGGGAAGCTGTCAATCTCACAGTGTAGGATACAAGTTTTCCACAATTCTAATTTTTGCTTCAACACCCAAATTTTATCATTGACAACATATATTATCAGTTGTTCCTCCTGAAGTGACAGGCTCACTTGGTTCGGTTTGGGGAAAATATCCATCAAAGTAATCAAAGTTTGCCTGTCAGTTGTACTTTTAAGTAAAAATGGTATTTGGCTTAGCACTCAAATAATGACACAATCAAGGAACAGAGACTGTCATAGTACTTTGTTACATAGCAGAATTATTTTATGTATATTTCCCAGTTCATCCCACAGAATATTAAGATGAATGTACTCAAGGATGAAGATTTTAAAAAATCAATAATGTTTAACTGTTTCAACAAGGACGATCTTAAGCAAAACTTTGGTTTATGTTTCTTAGATGTTTTGTTGTTTTAGTGTGCGTATATGGTCCTGAGGAAACCCATGAGTTTGGTGTCAATGCCTTGATGTGTGCTGGGCAACTGCAGGTTTAGCACCACTGCTTTTGTGACATCAGTGCAAATGTCAACACGATGGAAAAGGAAAAATGACACTTTAGTATTATTATGAAACATTTGATTGCATGGACTGCCTGAACAAATCTCTGTGACCCTGAGGGGTCCAGGAATCACATTTTGAGCAATGATGGCCAGCCCGGAATAATAACTCAACAGCCATTTCCCATTTTAAACTTCACTTTTCTTTACTTTTGCCTAATGAATCTGATACTTGAATTTTACTAGTTTAGTGACAATGCAAGCACAGGCTTCATATTCAGAAACATTTTAATAACATGCAAAAAACATTCATATCTTCATTGACATTTACCTTGTTTCTGATTACCACTCTTTCTCAGTACAGCAGATCTTGAACTTACTGAAAATTCATACTATTTAAATGTTATTACAGTTATAAATGGCGAGGGATGATGCACAACAGCAACAGTCCCTAAGATATCAGGGAGCTTGTGAACAACTTGTTTATTAGAACATTATTCTTTCTTAAATTTGCTAAGGTTGTAAAGTCTCAGCCATAACTAATTATTCAGGGAGTGAGCTAATAACCTTTGGGTGTTTATAAGAATATGTATTCTACATTATAAATCCTTCCCTCCATAATTAGGCCAATTACAGAGACACCAGACTCATTGACATTCAAATTGAATACCTTGCCTTACTTGCATTTGCTAGTGAGAGCTCCAGAGTACTGAAATAAATGGGTAGTATTCAGATGTTCTGAAAACATCTCATTAATATTTTATAACAATTGTTTTCTAACGACATTAGGGTGTGAAAATGCATAAGTAACTGAGACAACCAGAATAAAAATGTGTCTTATGTACTAATACAAAATTTCCAATCACCACTGGTGAACTAAATGAAAAAAGATGGAGGGAAAATGTACATGCTACGGTCAGAATGTACATTATATGGTCAAGAATCTGAATCAGGAATCACAGTGCATTTTTGGTGCTACTGGGAAGAAAATGTAAAATCATTAACCCCTTTTTCCACAAGGATTGCCAAGAACTGTGCTCTTAATTTGGCGCGGCATACTCAAAACCCAAAGAATGTACTTAAAATGAATTATTTCAGGCTCTTGACCAGCGTTTGTACAAATAGGCCAATATATGTGGTGTGTAGGTGAACAGATTTCACCTTGACTAAAGCAGAAGTTTAAATCTGTACATCGGAGAACATGTAAGTGAAATTCCTTAAAAGGGTGAATATTGACACAGAGACTTGAGGACAGTAGAGAAATGATTCTTACCTTGGGGATGAAATACAAATGCAGGGCCACCCAAAGTGTGTCATGTGAAACTGCTACATCAAGTATTTAAGGCAGCCCTTAGAAAATGGTTTTAGAACATATTATATACTCAGAGAATTATTTCCTTTTCTAGTCACACTCAGACTGTCCAAGTACTTCTGAAGAAAAGTTTCAGTTGCGTTAGCACCTCTCTAACATTTATTCAACTTTCTGTGGTCAAGACTAGTCCTTTGAAATTTAGATGATCTGCAGAGATCATTTCCAATGCTAAGGTTCTAATAAACATTCTTATCTCTTACATTATAACTGTCCTAATTAGGTATGGAAGAAATAGTACGGATTAATACTTGAACTGTATGGATAAAAATACCTAAGTAATCTCTCAACGGTCTTTTTAAAAATCCTATGTGCTTATAAACAAGAGATATTCCCCAAACCTGTACATTAAATAGTTAAAACACTATTACATAAATTGTGTTTGCATGTGTACTGTTTTTTGAACTTCTAATTACTATAACTTGTTGAAACTGATTTATGATAAAGAGTTACATCCATTTTACCAATATATGTTAAGATATATCACGACTAACATTTTGTTATGAATTCACCCTATAGAATGCTCTAAATTGGCAGAGGTGGTATCATTTTACACTTTTAGTTGTGTACTATGAAAACAGCTTTTTAATATTTCCTAATTGTTTTCATTCTTAAATATATAATTTAAAAAATTTTGTTGGAGTATAGTTGCTTTACAATGTTGTGTTAGTTTCTACTGTACAGCTAAGTGAATCAGCTATATGTCTACAAATATCCCCTCTTTTTTGGATTTCCTTCCCATTTAGGTCACCTCATAGCACTGAGTAGAGTTCCCTGTGCTATATAGTAGGTTCTCACTAGTTATCTATTTCATACATAGTATCAATAGTGTACCATTCTTAAATATATAATCATTTTTGAAAAACAATACAAAGTTTAATCAGTTCCTTTTTTGTCCTGATTGGTTGCATGCCAGTAACTTCTGAGTCACAATTCTCCCTAAAATAAACTAATCTGATACATAAAAGTAATAGCTGTTGCTAATATTGCAGATTATCTTACGTGGTGAAATAGCACCTGATCTATAGGTTATATTTCTTGTTACGTGCCAAGTTCGCCTAAGAGGCTAAAAGCTGCAAAATAATTAATTATAGCAAGTGGCCAAATATAAGTCTTCTGAAAAATTTAAAAGGAGAACATGACTTCTGATGATAGATTGCTGTAAAATCTGTAGAAATATGCTAGAAAAATCACATCCTCAACATATAATTATTCTACTTAAAAATCAAAATGCAAATATGGACTTTTATAAGTAGGTATTGAATGTTGTCACTTTACCTGAAAGTGGTATATCAACAGCTGTTGAGAATTTTAACAAGAAGAAAATTAGAGATGTGATTAATCCTCTTCCACTTAATAGCATCCCCATTGTTCTTCAGGAAGGAAGCAACCCAGAAAGAATGAAAATCCTAATGTCTCTTCTTACTTTTGGTTGAAAGCTGATAAGAACGTGGTTAACCTGGAAACAAACAAACAAACAAAAGACTAACAAATTCATGTACTGTAGGGATTCTAAGTTCATGTACTCTAAAAGGTCAACATAACAGCAATTGAATACATTTTTCTGTTGGTAATAATTTCCTCCTTATGAAACTGTTCTCAAATAACTCCACACAAGTCTTAGTTTTTCCTCTTTGTATTTAAAATAAAAGACAGTTGATAAATGCTATATAGTAAACCAATAAATTGTATTTTATTGGTCACAGGAATTTTTACTTGGAAGGTACTCTAGTATACTCTAATGAATGTCAGTGGCTATGAGAATAACCTCATTTAGGTCATTTCATTCAAAAGGTGACTCTTTCAATCAATTCTTTGTATCAAGCATTCAACCTCGTCTAAGTCATTCATTAAGTATCACAAATTTAACTTTTAATTTTCCTGGCAAAATACCTTTTCATGTTCAAAATTATCACACTAATAGATGGTGAATAGCAATATAGAGGGAAGGGATAAAGGAAAAACAAATGGATAAGGACCGGCCATGTCAACTAAAATTTACAAATCTAGGCTTTACTCAAGTAGAAGATAAGAGCATCAGTTACTTTGCACTTCGGCAGAATGTTTATTCACTCCAATGTTGACATAAATAGAGTAAGCATTAAAATATCAATTTTCCTTACTTTGTCTTATGATTTTCCTTTTCTTCTGAAACACTATGATAATAGACATCCAAACGTTGTTTATAATGTATTGTTTTTTAATTGAATGAAAGATTCTTTAAACTCTAGAGTAATTTACAATTTTTAAAAGTTTCACACATGATTTCATGTAATCCCTTAATAACCCTTTTATTCCCCTATCCCTAGATTACCGTTCCCCCAGTGATAACCATTAGTTTGTTCTCTATATCTGCGCATTTGCTTCTTTTTTGCTTTATTCACTAGTTTGTTGTATTTTTTAGATTCCACATATCAGTGATATCATACAGTATTTGTCATTCTCTGTCTGACTTATTTCACTTAGCATAATGCCATACAAGTCCATCCATAATACTGCAAATGGCACAATGTCATTTTTTTTTATGGCTGAGAAATATTCCATTGTATATACAATACCACATCTTCTTTATCCATTCATCTGTTGATGGATACTTAGGTTGCTTCCATACCCTGGCAATTGTAAATGATGCTGCAATGAAAGTTGGGGTGTACTGTGCCTTTTGGGGTTTTTTTTGGATGTACAACCAGGAGTGGAAAGCTCGGTCCTATGATAGTTCTATTTTTAGTTTTTTGAGAAACCTTCATACTGTTTTCCACAGTGGCTGCAGCAATTTACATTCCCACTAACAATATATGAGGGTTCCCTTTTCTCCACATCCTCTCTTATTTGTGTTCTTTTTGGTGATAACCATTCTGACAGGTGTGAGGTGATAACTCATTGTGGTTTTGATTTGCATTTCCCTGATGATTAACTATGTTGAGCATTTTTTCATGTGCCTGCTGAACATCTGCAGTTTCTCTTTGGAAAAGTATCTATTCAGTTGTTCTGCCCATTTTTTAATTGGGTTGTTTGGGTTTTTTAAATGTTGAGTTGTATGAGCTGTTTATATGTGTTGGATATAAAACTCTCCAGAAAGTGGGCATAGAGGGAACATACCTCAACATAATAAAGGCCATATATGACAATCCCACAGCTAAAATCATACTCAGTGGTGAAAAGCTGAAAGCATTTCTTCTAAGATCACGTACAAGACGAGGATATCCACTCTCACCACTTTTATTCAACATAGTTTTAGAAGTTGTAGCCACAGCCATAAGAGAAGAAAAAGAAATAAAAGAAATCCAAATTGGAAACGAAGAGGTAAAACTGTCACTGTTTGCAGATGACATGATAATATACATAGGAAATCCTAAAGACACCACCGAAAACTATGAGAGCTCAGCAATGAATTCAGCAGAGTTGCAGGATACAAAATTAATATAAGAAATCCGTCACATTTCTATACATTAACAATGAAGAAACAGAATGAGAAATTAAGGAAACAACTCCATTTACCATAGCATCGAAAAGAATAAAATACCTAGGAATAAACCCACCTGAGGAGCTAAAAGACCTTACTCAGAAACCTAAGACACTGATGAAAGAAATTGAAGATAATACAAGCAGATGGAAAGATACACTGTGTTCTTGAATTGGGAGAATTAATATTGTTAAAATGACCGTAGTACACAAGGCAATCTACAGATTCAATGCAATTCCTATCAAGATGCCAAGGGCATTTTTCACAGAACTAGAACAAATGATTTTAAAATTTGTATGGAAACACAAAAGACCTTGAAGAGCTGAAACGATCTTGAGAAGAACAGAGCTGGCGGAATCACGCTCCCTGACTCCAGAGTGTACTACAAAGCCACAGTAATCAAAACAGTATGGTACTTGAACAAAACCAGATACATAGATCATTGAAATAGGATAGAAAGCCCAGAAATAAACCCACATCCTTATGGTCAAGTAATCTACAACAAAGGAGGCAAGAATATACAATGGAGAAAAGACAGTCTCTTCAATAAGTGGTACTGGGAAAACTGGACAGCTACATGTAAAAGAATGAAATTAGAACATTCTCTAACACCATATACAAAAGAAAAAAACAAACCCTCAAAATGGATTAAAGACTTAAATGTAAGACCAGATACTATACAATGCCTAAAGGAAAACATAGGCAGAACAATCTTTGACAAAAATTGTAGCAATATTCTTTTGCACCTCTCTCCTAAAGCAAAGGAGATAAAAGCAAAATTAAACAAATGGGACCTAAGTAAACTTGCAAGCTTTTGCACAGCGAAGGAAACCACTGACAAAACGAAAAGACAACCTACTAAATGGGAGAGGAAATTTGCAAATAATATAATGTATTCATAAAAATGAATTTGCTTCAAAATGTGATAATTAGTTTTTTCAGGTACATAAATTTTTCTATAAAAATAATTTACTTATTTATTCACTTACAACTAGTAGAAAAATTAATTCCATACAGTCAGATAAGACATTAAATTTATATTTAACTCCAAATATTTTGAGTTTTCTATTTCACCTCAAGTTGTACCTCAAGATATTATGGACCGGAACTTTTCATATATTTATGCAAGTAGGTAAAATTTAAAATAGTTAACTAATGCTGCTGTTTAGCTGTTTTAAAATTTTGAGAGTCTGAAGAGACAACAATCTCATTTATATTTTAATTTAAGAAAAGTTACATTGATCACTAAGGAAAATACTGCCGTCCGCCCCACAAAACATTGTGAATGTTTGTTCTTAAATTAGAGTAATGCCATTACTCTACTTTGCCTGACATCAATTGACCCATTTGTAAAATGGGAATTGGAAAATAAAAAACCAAAAACCTACCCTTGTGTGGTTCAGAATAATTCCTAAAATAACAAATAACTTACATTGGTAATTAAAAATATTTTCAAGTGTGTCATTATGTTAAATGACACCCACTTTCCTGGTGAAAGAATTATTCCAGTCAACAAAACAAAATGTGAAAAAAAATTGCTTTCATTATAAAAAGCAGAACATTGCCTAAGGACAAATACTCAGTTCTGCATATTTGTATAAACTTGGGGGATACTGAACCATTTAGCTATTTCTAAGATGAAAAGTCAAAGGAAATATTAATGCTGTGGGCTTTGAATTTTCCTTTTCCTTCTCTCTTCTGAAACACTCTGGTAACAGTAATCTAAATTCATTGTTTATAGTCATATATCACTCATTTAATACTCTGTTCCCTTAATATTCAATGCTGATTCAAGGGCATTTCATGTATTTGTTTAATAAGCTGTCCTCTATCTGTAAGGAATAAGGCTTTCAAATGTTATTAGGAGACCATATGTCCAGATTAATATATCATCCTACCCAGAAATAGAGAATAAAAACATCAGACAGTCAAATATGTGAGAACAGGCTTCATTTCAATTAACCTACAGATTTAGGCTAGTGAGCTCAACAGTCCCTAACTGCCATAGTAAATAGCTTATAGATATGAATTGTTCAATAGTGATGATATGACTTTTGTAATTTTAATAATTTTAACTACATGGTCTTGATGCAAGAAATTCTCTCCCATAAAAGTATATCACATTGAAGCCTTGGCTTAAAATAAGCCTATAAATTAAGTGCCATAAGAAACACTGATGACACCATCAGTTTCCAGAATATGGATAATGGTTAGTTTGATATCTGACTTTATCTCCTGCAGGGAGTAGCTTCAATTTACCTGAGACTTATATGTTAAGAGGCTGTTATAGAAAAGTCATTGGAAGTTAAAATGTGACCCCCTACAAGCAAGACTCCATTATGTGATGATGACAGCCCCAAATAGCTTGCCTATTGAAAAGTAAAAGTCAGTCATAATCTCATTGTCAGAATGCATAAAGGACATATTATTTAGTAATTATGTTTTACAACAGTAAGATAGCAATAAAATTATGTTAGCAATAAAATTATGTTCTCATCTATCTTTCTTCCAAGAATATGAATTTAATGCCTCACACCAGACCTCAAGATAAAAGCCACTATTGGAACTCAGGATGGAGCTGACACTTAGACAAGAAAAAAAATGTACTAAACTATTTTTGAGGCACAGTCACATAAAACTGATGTCTGAATGACAGTAACTCAGATCCAAAAAAGAATCAATGAATTTTCATGAATCTGGACCAACTGGGTTACAACTTCCTACTATGCCAGCTCATCCTCGGAAAGAAGAAAATCATCCCAGACATCTCACTCAAACGGAAACAGATGTCTTCTTGTCATTAACTACTGACCCTTCCTGACTGCTTCAGCTTCTCCAGGATGACTAGCGTGACAATGATTAAGAACACATTGGTTTCGAGACAGCAGCTGAAACATGGACAGGCATGCATACCACATGAGACACTTCCAGTACAACAATAAGGAAATAAAGCTCTTCGTTTCTCCAAAACAACAGCCTCTAACACATCATCAATATTAGAAAGTGACCTCATAGATCCTTCTCATGTTCTTAAAATAGCTCCACTGTGGTAAATCCAGAAACAACCTACTCCCTTAAATTCATTTTTTGCTTTAAGAAATCGAAGAGTTGGCTTAGCCTTTTCATCCCACCTGGCCTCCACAAGTAAATGTCAAGATACTGTGGCCTGCTGATCAGACACAGAAGAGCGTGCTATGTAGTAAATAAGAACATGCAAAACGGAGTCAGTTTATCATGACCTCAAAGCCGTTGCTCACTAATTATGTGGCCTTGGGCAGTTCACTTAACCTTTCTCATTCACCTCTATAAATGAATATGAGTTGCTGCCCTGTCAGCATACTTATGAGTGTTAAGTGAGGCAATAAATGTTTAGCATACATGACAGGAGAAAAAAAGAAATTTACTACTAGTGATAGTGATGGTCACTTTGTTGTTAGTGGTAATCGGGACAAAGCCTCTAGTAATAATATTCTGATACAAAGAGTATCGATAACTTGTATGGCTTCTATTTAAGTAATAAAATTGTAATGACCAAAGAATGAAACACTATTCACTGAAGTATTTAATGGTGAAATGATATTAATTGATTTTAAACACTCTAAAAAAGATTTTTTTAAAGTGTGGGGGGACTGTGACAGATTTTTTTTTTTGACTATGATAGATTGATAACAAAAAGTCTTCAATTCTCCTGCATCCACATGCATTGCAAGATGACTTTACAGGTACTTCCTGACTTCTTTTTTTTTTTTTTTTTTTTTTTGCGGTACGCAGTGGCCTCTCCCGTTGTGGAGCACAGGCTCCGGACGCGCAGGCTCAGCGGCCATGGCTCACGGGCCCAGCAGCTCCGCGGCATGTGGGATCTTCCCGGACCGGGGCACGAACCCGTGTCCCCTGAATCGGCAGGCGGACTCTCAACCACTGCGCCACCAGGGAAGCCCCTTCCTGACTTCTTAAATCTGGCCAGCCTTTGACCAAAAGACTGAGCTCTGAGCTAGGGCACTGCATGTTTATATTCTCTCTTTTGGAACTCTGCTCAGTGTAGACTGCAATAGCCTGCTGGAAGATGTACGACATCACCCATCACCCTCTGAAATCCTGGCCAACAGCCAGCCAGCCACCAATGTAAAAGGACAGCCATCCTAGATGAACCAGCCCCAGATACATCAGTTGGACACATATGCAAGAGCCAGCCTGATCACTATCAGTCCAGACTGGCTAAGATCAGCAGAACTGCTTGACAGGTTTCAGGACACACTACCCGAAAACATGATACTTTGGCATACTGAATATTTTAAGCTGAAGGAATTTTAGGAATGGGAAGACTCTTTGACCTTCCTCTGAAGCAAATTCATAAAACCCTCATGTAAGAGTTGCTCTCCCTATACAGAGAAGAAAAGAAGCATCCTTATCTCCAAAGATGGAGGGATGCTGTCAAGAATCTAAATAAACAGACCTTGCCAACTTTCTTGCAGTTTACTATACTTAGCTCAGACCCCTTTTGTTCTACCGTATTTCCCCACGACTTTCCGTTCTTTCCCAAACCTAGCAGGAAAAAGACTCAGGTGTAACCACCTCTTCAGGTCTTCTTTCACTTCCTTAGGAGGGCTCCCATATCACATAAAACTTACAAGACGTAAAGATGCATGTTTTCTGTTCACCTGTCTTTTGTTACAGAGACCCAGCCAAGAGAGTAGAAGGAAAAATACATTATTTCCTCCTCCACACACCCAAACAGACAGACTTAGGAACAATAATAAATGTTTCTTGCATGAAGTCAATCTGTTTTAGCATGGTTTGCAACGCAGCAAGAGCTAACTGATACAGTGCACATAGAATTTTAAAACTGACACAATAATGATAATTGTTGAAGCTATGCAATAGATATACATGGAAGTTCCTTACACTATTCTATTTTGGGGTATATTTTAATATTTCCATAATAAAGATATTTTTAAATGTTTATTCAGTTTGTGGAAATCAGAAATTAGCCTAAAATATTCCAACAGCAATAAGGAGATTACTTTAGGCAAAACCAAGTCATGAGAACTTCCACTGGCATACTTCTTTCACAAAAACAAAATCACAGGCAGAAAGATTGCTTTAAGGCTACCATGCTAACCAGACCTCTTTTGTTTGAACTAGATTCAGAAGAATTTGGGTCCCTTTAACATAAGTGTATCTGTTCCACACATCCTGCACAACAAGTAAATAATGTAACACAATGTCTGTTCCTTATTCTTTTATGGGTTTGGCAGGTCACAGTCCAACAAAAGAACATATAAGCCCAATATATAGTAATTATTTTAATCTGGGTAGCTGTTTGTATATATTTGATGTCTTTTGATATTTCTTTCATGCTTTCAGTCTTACCTCACTGATTCTGCATTGTTTCTGTTGGAGTCTGCTTTAAATTCCATTAACGAAGTATAAGAAAGGCAAAAAGGAATAAAAGAAGTGCAGATTACATTGTCACATTGGACTATTATATGCTACCTTTTTAAATCAAAGAGAAACACAAGTATTTTAAAATGAAAGGTCTCGGGCTATTGTTAATATATTCTGAATAATAATCGTTCCCTAATAACCACTTGTTTTTTGACACTTAACAGTAATGGTGTCATGTTTACAGAAAACCTTTGATACTATAGTTCTCCAAGGTCCTGTTGAATTATAAACATTTTTTTTCCTTGAAAGAAATAATGTAACACAAATTCATATACTTGAATTTCAAAATAAAGACATTTCTACTTCATTTTAAAGGGAATACAATCGGACCAGTGAGGTGAATGAATCCAAAGCAGCTTAGGAAGGCAGCTAGTTCAGGATAGTAAAATTGATCTCGGTGGTATTTTTCACATTCTTGGCATTTTCTGTCAATAATTATTCACAAACATGCTCAGGTCAAATTTCTAAAGAGAGAATATTATAAAGCAATTCCGAAGGAAAAAAAAAACAACAACTCTTATGATCACTGTTTCTAAAAGGCTCATTTCTACTGCAGCAGTTACACAAAGCAGCCGTGTCAGCGGCAGTCCACCTGCCATTTCTAAAGAAGGCATAGAAGGTAAACAGCCCCTAAAAGTGCTGTGCTGACATTCCTCGGCACTAAGACACAGCACTGAGTTGCTGGAGCCACCGTGATTTCTAGAGATCAGAATTAACTTCAGCACGCTAAATCATTCAACATTTTTCTACTCGGGAAGCTTGAAATAGATCAGCAACCTTTATTATAGTCAGCAGGAAAGGATGTATTATGACACTGGAGTCCAAATTGTGGTTTTAAAAATAACTCATTGGATTTGTGTAATAGTCTGGGACAGTGCCATAACACAGAATTGTTTAAATTTTATTTTCTCTTCACACAATAAGGGCTTAAGAATCAGTGAGCTGCAACAGCAAGCGTCTTATATAAGGCTATCTGACATTTTCATGATGGGGTGGATGTCACCCTCACTTCCCTGTGACCTCAAGTGTCCCTGTATGAAACTCCTTTTTACATGCTTGTCAAGCTATAGCAAACTATTCCCCCGATTCAAGAATTAGGTCTTATGGGGAGGAAGTCCAGCGTACTTCGGTAAGACTAAAGTGTGATCTGAATCACTCAACACCTTGAAACTGGGAAAGGATAAACACAAAGAAAATGAAAAGGCTTTTTTTCACTGACATGCTTGGCTAATACCATAAATCAATTTACAAGTGTCATAAACATGTTAATCCTGAAATAACTGCTAATGGCTTTTCGCTCTGAAAACAAAGGAAATATTGTACATTATGGCCAGATCCATTCAAATTCTGTTTCATGTCACTGAAGTGATAAGACAAAAGAATTGCTTGGAGTGGTAATTCATCCTCCCTACAGAAGATCAAAGAAATGTAGTTTTTTATTATAAGCAAATTGATGTTATTGGAAAAATGTCAGCCTTAATAATTATGTTGAATAAACTAATACCATTAGTAATACCAATTGTTTAATTAAATAGCAAAATACTGTGCTTGAGCTCTGACAGGAATATAACTGACTCTAATATTTTTTTCTTTGTTTGTTTTCCCCTTTATTTACCCACAGATCCAAAATTCTTAGCAGGCAGTATTCTGAAATGATATCTAATTCAAATTCTTTCAAGATGGAGAAAAACAATACCACCGTATTTCAAGGTCACTTGACTATAGGGATGGAGAAATTACGCTTCCACATGTAAGTCATGTTCTGAGTCATTTCTCACAAAACTCATATATCAGTGATGATCACCTAGTGAATTTTTTAAAAATTGAGGAATAACACAGATGTACTAAAATACACAGAACTCAGGTGTACAGGTCAGTGAATTTTTACATATGTGTAAATTCATATAACCACTTCGCAAACTTTTTAAGGAGTTCTAGGGACACAAGGCATTACATTAGCTTCCTTCCTAGAGGATTCCAGATGGCCAGTTCACAAGAACGCAAAACCAGTTTGTGTTCCTCTAGCCTACTGGATCCAAATGCGGGTGGCATCTGGATTATGTGTGTGTGTGTGGAGGGGGGCAGTTTTGGTTGTCACAATGACTGGGGAGTGCTGTTAGCATTTTCTGGGCAGGAACCATGGATCCTAAATGACCTGCATTGTCCCATGAAGTCCCGCCCAATTAACAACTGCCCTAGCTGAAAAGCTCCCCCTCCACCCCAAGCTATACCCGTGTTTAGTGTGCTTGGTGAAAAGAAGGTTGTGTGCTCAGTAAATTAGGGATATGCTATATGTGCTATTATATGCACCTGTGAAATTTTTCAATGCATATTAGCATATAAAGGCTGAGAACCTTATTTTGCTAAATTCAGGGTTTCACAAACTTATTTGACTATGAAAATCTGTTGGTGTATTTGTGTGTGTGTGTGTGTGCAATTTTCATTAAAATCCACACCTGGAAGAAACTGCTTCATGAGTCATCATCAGAAATAATAACTGTTAATGATGAGATCAATAATAGCTATCAGCCTTTAAACTTTATTGAGCAGTTTTTATGTCATAATTACTTTTACGTTTAATTCTCATATCCGCATGATGTACATATTACAAGGACAATGACATCTTATCTTATATATAAAGAAACTGAAATACAGAATGCCCAAAGTCTTACAACTAAAATGTTGAGTTGAAGTTAAAACCAGTGGATTATGTTTCTAGAACCATTATTCTTAACTATTACACCTACAATCATTTAGAAATAATCTTCAAGATTTCAAGACATTTATTGACTATCAGAATAAAACAAGAACAAAACACACCAAATTAAGTAAGAAGTATTTGGAAAGCTACTATGGAAAGTTTGTTACTGAAAAATTCCATCAGGTCTTGAATAATATCGCCTAGAAAAATTGGCTAAAATACACTAATAGAGCATTTCCTTCAGAGAAAAAATTATCTCCAACTAGGTAATCTAGAACTTTATATCACTCTAAAATTATCTCAACCAAGAAGAGTCCATCACTTCTAATTTGAGTGAAACCGTTTGTGGATTATAGTCTCATTTAAAAAAAAAAAAAGAAATCACTTTTCTAAAATAAGAGAATCGAAATACATAAAAGAAAGAAGTTACAACAGATTTCTGAACTATAATCAAAGATCAACTCAGGATATAAGTTCTTCAATTCAAGAAAGCATCCTTACAACTCCATTTCCTTTTTCTATCTCACTTCTAGCCCCACTTCACAATACCTAAAATTCCAGAAGATTGCTAACAGCTTTCAAAAAATAAACTATTGCTATCCAGCTGTCAATTAGATCAAAGCCCATTTTAAAAAATTTTTTATCCTCCCCTACTTTTCTCCTTTCATTAACTACTATCCCCTCTATTTATTCCCTCTTTATTCCTTACGTATTTCAACTTTGCTCAGTATCAATAAAGACATTTCAAAAAGGAAATGGTCTACCTCCAGGTAAGTTAAAAACTCTTTTCCTTATCATTTAAGACCAATGACACACACATATGTGAAAATAGGTTTCATTGAGTTTGGAAATCAATGCTAAAAACCAACCATGAGCAAGAATTTTATAATTTTTTAAAAGGATAAATTATATAGATATATTTGATTACAACTAATTATTACATTTTTTTAAAAAAGAAAATTGATTTAAAAATATCCCTAAGTTTTGGATAGTTTTAATACGGTTTTTCACTTTCCTGTATTAGTCAAATGCTTTTCATGTGCACAGCCTACTTATAAAACTAAAAAACGGTTCTCAAGTTGTTTTTGCACCTGCCTCATGCACGGATTTGTAAGAGATTGTACATTCCTCGAGGCAGGCACCAGATGCTATCTGCCCTTATTTTGCATGTCTAAAATGTAGGAGAGGGACTCCCCGGATGGTGCAGTGGTTAAGAATCCGCCTGCCCGTGCAGGGGACACGGGTTCGAGCCCTGGTCCGGGAAGATCCCACATGCCACAGAGCAACTAAGCCCATGCATCACGACTACTGAGCCTGTGCTCTACAGCCCGCGAGCCACAACTACTAACCCCACGTGCCACAACTACTGAAGCCCGCGCACCTAGAGCCTGTGCTCCGCAACAAGAGAAGCCACTGCAATGAGAAGCCCGCGCACCGCAAGGAAGAATAGCCCCTGCTCGCGGCAGCTAGAGAAAGCCCGCGTGCAGCCACGAAGACCCAATGCAGCCAAAAATAAAATATAAATAAATAAATAACTTCAAAAAATAAAATGTAGGAGACACTCAATAAACCTTTCTGGATGAATGAATGAATTTCATACACATGTTCACAAAATATATTCTACATAAACATGTACAATGTTGATAAAACTCTAAACACACTTTTTTCTTGTTCACCCAAAGACAACTCAGAAATTAAATTTTCTGAATTACTTATTGCAGTAAATATGGATTTGTGTATGTAAAACTTTGATCTAAACATTGCTAGGTTTGTTCCAATAATAACAGCTAGTAGAAATAGAACTTTCAGTGAATATCAATTTTATCAGTGTCAACTTGACGCCAACTATATTCATAGCTTTAAGTGGTTCTGACCATTGCCAACAGAAGCGAAATATTTTACTTTCTAAAATTTACTATAGACTACTTCGACATAAACTATGTTAGAGCTGCATAGACATGATGTAATTTTAATCTCTCCCATGGTGAGTTTAGATAATATTTGAAAGGTTTTAATCATAACTCTTCTCAATTTCTAATCCAATGTAGCAGAATTGGCTACTACAAGTACTTCAGCTGTCTTTGTTTTTTAAAATATCAGATGGCTTGTTCGTCACCAGGAAAGATGTTAGAAGAATGTTCTATAGTAAAACAAGTGGTGTTCAAGATACAGGTGGCCTGGCTAGAAACTTTTGTCCTGACACAAGCGCCGTTGCATAATTGGGATATAAAAATCTAGCAAGCCCTACAGCCTACAGACAATTTCACTGCACTCCACGCTAAGGGTCCTACTCATTCCTACATTGAGAGTGTTTTCCTCCCTCCAACTTGAAGGGTAGCTGAATCCAGCAGCTAGAACAGCAACTCAGCTGCCTCTACAGAAGCTTTCTTGCAGAGTTCTATCACAATGCCTCAAAGGTTTAATGGCCAGGACTGCACTGAGCTGAGAGAGTAGAGGGTATAAGTGAGTGTAGTGTGCACGTGAGTGAGCACACATATGTATGAACACGTGTATTTACTTGATGGTTAATAAATATTGGGTTGGCCAAAAAGTTCATTTAGGTTTTCCTGTAACAAACTTTTTGGCCAACCCAGTATTTATTCTCCTGGAAAACTTCAGCCTAAGACAGTCCTTGCCCCATAGCACCTGATAGCCAGGTTACGAGAGAGGACAAAAACCCTCTTCTTCCTCTAAGTCCTGGAAACTACCAGTATCTAGAAAAAAAACTAATGATGAAGAAAATGAATTGGATTAGGTCAAGATGCTAACATCAAGAAATTATTATATGCTGTAAACTTTCTGTAAGGAGGCACTTTCAACAAAGATACTTATAAATCTGAAGAAGTTACACACCATTAACCTTAACCTTATTCTATTTCAAACACTTTAAGGAATAAATTCCAACAACTGGTACTTGAGTGTGGTCTTATTTTTCTCTAATCTTCGAAAGGCACTTAAGAATCTTATAGTGCCTGGGAGGGTCATCATTGTTATCAACTTCTAGTGACTATTAAGCACAGGAACAGGTCACTACTAGGTCTTTCAGGGAGGACAAGGCTGGATGATGAAGATAACAGGTCCATGATTTGGGGTATCTTGCTTCTGATTTTCTGTCTATACTATTTCACAAGCACTTGTTAATGTTTTCTGTTTTGTCCCATTTCTTTTCCCATTTTCTGAGGCAAAAGCATCCGAGGCAATTTATTGGTTAAAAATGCTAAAGGCCATAGAGTAATACTAAAACTTTCGACTTATTTTCTCTTTAAATTTGTAGTTCATAAAAATATCCCTCTTGTCAATTCAAAACTTTTAGGTGGAATATAATGAAGCAAATCAACTATGAATAATGAGATCTGGGGCATATTAAAAAAATAATATTTATGCATTATCATAGTCTTACGGGTTGTCAAAATGGGATTTCTTTATTTATATTTATTAAGAGGTGTATTTTTTTTGCAAATAGTCTGATACATGTGTGAATGCCTAGTTATGCTAGAAATTTTAAGCTTGTCACCAAACAAGTCCTAAAAAGCAATCCAATTCAAGTCATAAAATTCAAAGAATGATTTCTAGGTACTTAAGAGAAATTTATAAATAGGTTATAATTTCCTTGGGCTCATCATTACTCTTTTTCTTCCTTCACCCAAAAAGTGAGCTATTTTATTTTATTTTTTAAAATTTTTTAACATCTTTATTGGAGTAGAATTGCTTTCCAATGGTGTGTTAGTTTCTGCTGTATAACAAAGTGAATCAGCTATACATATACATATATCCCCATATCTCCTCCCTCTTGCGTCTCCCTCCCACCCTCCCTATCCCACCCCTCTAGGTGGTCACAAAGCAATGATGGCATTAGAGCTGACAAAGTTCATTCATCATTCTTTGTACTTTTATGAGAAGAATTAATGCAGAATCCTGGGCCCATGACCTAGATCTCTAAACCCTTTATATCTTGTACTCACTTTCCATGAATAAGAAATAACAAGAAAGCAATATCACCTTATATGTCGTTCTGAACTGATTACCTTGTTTTATTTGTACAACAACCAGTTAGATACAACTTTCTGTGGTAGAGTTATACAGCTTTCTTAATACATAGGTTAACAATATGAAACAAACTTATGCCTTTTGATTCTAACACTAATAATATTTTAAAAATTGTACTCGGTATTATCACATACCATTTAAAATTTTTTGTTGTTTACCTATTTTATAACAAAAACATAACCCTGTGAAATTCTAACAGAAAATAATTAAATATATTAATATATAATATTAAAATAACAATTAGATTACTATTTAATTATAATAATTAGATTAAAAGACTACATACCTCCCTTCTCCCTCCACCCCACCCAGCCAACAATTAAGGTATGACCACTTCCAGACATTTTTCTATGGGAACATATATACTATAAGGATATAATTTCTCTATTGTTACATAAATGCTATCGTCTATCTATGATATTCTGTTAAGTGAAAAAGGCAAGCTGTGAACAAAGAAGAACAAAAGAATGTTGGTCTGCCACTCAGTTCCACAAGGGTTGTCATAACCCACTGTCTTTGCTCACCCACTGTGTCACCTGAAAGGAATTCAGGATGAAAAACAGGATGGGGCCCTCTGTGCTTTGGATATACAGGCCCTTAGATAGTTAGATGTATCTCTCAGGAAGAATTTTAATGAACCCAGATTCTTGCATCTCCCCATAAATAGAAAGGCACTAAAATCATTAACTTGAGATATCTGTTCTTTGTGATTAGCAGTAATCATTTACCAAGACTTATTCTTGACTGCATTTATTTCCTAGCCAAAAAAATACATACATACATATACGTGTGTGTGTATATATACACACGTATATATATACACACATATATATACATACACATATACATATATAATATATTTATTATATATATATAGAGAGAGAGAGAGAGTGAGAGAGAGGGGCTTCTCTTCTACCGCTTCAGAGCAGCTTTCTCACAGCTAAGTGAGTGGCTGCCTCCCAGGCTACAGTCACCAGTAAGGTCCCTGAATAAAACTTAAATCCACAACTCTTATGTTGTGTGTCTTTCTTTAAGCCAACAAAATTATAGAGTGATATTTATAGAAGTAAACAACTGAAGACCATGGGGCTCTTCCTGGGAAAGTCATTTCTTCTCATTTCAGTTTAGAAAAAGAATGACTGAAGGAAAAGCAAACATTTTAAACTTCTCCAGCTATAAATTATAATTAGGACATAGGTTGCTGCCAGTATTATGAAAGTTTTTAAGTTCATCAACATTCCCAACATTAATTCATTCGTTGGATATTTCTAAGTACAAAGAACATTCTCTCTACTATAGAAAATTTTCTTTAATATTACATTTTGTGACTCCAAAGACAATACTATATGCATTGTGCCAACTAAAAATTGGCACTTGCCATCTGCCTCTACAAGGATTAAATCACAAGCTTCCGCGACTGCTGACCTTCAACACACCCTGATCTCCACTGCAGGGTGGAGATCAGGAATGAGGCACTCGGTGCTCTGGGAAGAACCGGCAGAACAGGACTTCGGATAGTTAGATATTTTCGGTAGACGATTTTATGAGCCCAATTATTCATCCTCTCTTACCTAGAAAAGTACTAAAATCATAAACGGCGACATGTGCTCCTCGTGACTAGCAATAATCTTATGCAAAAATGTGTGCTTGATTGCATGTATCCCCTCTTCACCAAAATCACATATGCACTGACCTGCCCTCCTCTTCGGAGCAGTTTCTCAGAGATATCTGAAATGCTGTCTCCTGGGCTACAGTCCTCATTTTGCCCCAAATAAAACTTAACTCACAACTCTTACATTGTGCATTTTTTTCAGTCAACGACTGGAATATCCTGAGTCACTCTCAGATGACAGTGACAAAGAAGGTGTCTCGTAAATGTTTTGATGAAACTTGATGTGAACTAAAAGTGACTTAGCCATGATAATACCTTCCTTGTTAGAGATCTTTCCCTTGAATGAGAGATCCCAAACTATCAGCCTTTGCTACTAACATACCATTAGCCTTAATAAATGATACGATAGAAGTATGCTTCTTTCATTAACGTTGTGGTTTGTCATACAATCTGAATTCAACAGATCTAAAAGAGTCAAAAAGGAAGTAACATTTATCCATGATCAGGTATAACTACCGTGTAATTTATTAGAGAGTAATTGATAAATAAAGCTGCCATCCAACCACCCAAAGAGGGACTTCTCTGTGCAAGAAAATCGCCAGGCAAGGAGGCAATTTCCATATAGTAATCACACAACAAGGGTAACTACTGTAGGGCAATGATGCATCATTTTACAAGTGATTTTCACAGCATGATTTCTGCATTTTGCTCCTTACACTTTTAACTAGACAATGCTGAGCCTCTGCAAAGAGCTAGGTAATTGCAAAGGAATCCATTCTCTGAGCAACCAGAAATCACCTCCATTATGTATTGAATCATTCAACAGAGGATAATGGTGGTACTCAGAAGATAACTGCTGAGTCTGACAAGTCACTTTTGCTTATTTCTTGGGTTAGAGTTGCCACTAGAGGCTGGCAATCAATTCTCTGAAGCAGCAAAAAGGGTTCTTTTGCATTCTCCTTATTTTTCTGGGGGGGGACGATGTACAGCTGGAACAATCTAGTTTCTCCAGAGATGTGTCATTTGCCATCTGAAGCACTAGGTGACACAAAAACGTGGTCTGTGGACTAAGCCGGCCATGCCTATTCCTGCATGCAGAAAAAGCTGTGGAGAAAGCTTTATGAGACTCCACCCTCTCCTAATGCAGACCCTCTGGGGAGATGATGATTTCCTTCTATTTTTGCTCTGGTTCCATAGCACTCCCTACCTGGGCTGTATTATCCAGGTAAAGAAGATGAAGGTTGATAATTGTTTAGATAGGAAAACCTTAAACGGTATCTCACTCTTACGAAACAGATAAAAGTCTTACCTGGCTCTCGTAGGAAACTCTTGACGGAAACCGCCCGCCTTGGCCAGGCACAATGGTAACAAATTGTCTTGCAACAAGAGGTCCCAATAAGGAACAAGGTGCCGCCACCAAAAACTAACCGGGAGAGTTGAGGAGGGGCCATAAGGAGGAGACAGGAGACAATACATCCTGCCACCTCCCAGAAACCCTCTCGCTGGAACCTGTCTTGGCTGAGAGATGCACACACCACCAAGAAGGACGCTGAGACAGAACAAATACGGGCCAAGCAAGATGCCTGGTGAGAGACAACCGGGAAACTAATCCCATTCCCATAAAACCCGAGACTGCGAGCCACGTGACAGAGCAGTTCTCCTGGCTTCCCTCACCCCGCTGCTCTCCACCGGGGAGCCCCTTCCCAATGAAGTCTTTTGTTTTGTCAGCACGTGTGTCTCTCTGGACAATTCATTCTGAGTGTTAGACAAGAGCCCACTCCTGGGCCCTGGAAGGGGTCCCCCTTCCTGCAACAGTTCCACAAGTTCAGAATGGTCTAGATCCTGCACACATCTCTCACTGCTCTCTCTTGCTCCTAACTTCCCAAACACTCCAAACTATCTCTTGCCACAAGCCTCTGCCTCAGTCTGGAGCACTCTTCACTTCCATCACCTTTTGCAGAGACAACTCCTTATCTTTCATTTCTCAACCCGCCTTTACTTACGTAGAAAGCCTTTCAATATCACAGGCTTCAGTTACACTGGGGTTTTTTCCCCCCTAGAAGCAAGACTTTTGCCATCAGAACATGTATACAAATTTGTAAATACACATTCACTGGCATGATATCTGATGATATTTATCTCTCACTAGACTATAAACTCATGAGAGCAAGAATCATTCAGTCCTTCTCATTGAATGTGCTTTCCCCTTCACTCCCGCGAAGACAACTGAACCACGTCACTGAAATCCATGTCTTCTCCCCCAGTGACTCTGCTTCAGATCAAATTTCTGCCTGCCTATAAGCTATCTCCACCTGAAAGACCCAAACCTCAACCTTTAGATTCCTCAAACTCAGCAAATCCAGAGGTGCATTTACTGTCCTCTCATGGCAGTTTATATCTCAGCACGCTCACCCCCCACCCCCAAGCCTGCAATGATCAGAGCTAAAAGCTTGAGTCCCCTCAATGTCCTAAACAAATCTTGTTAGTTTTCGTTTCTGTCAGTTGATCTATGGTTGCCTCTAGATTCCCTCTTACTACCTTATTGCTGCCCATTATGGCAGGCTTCTAACATTTTCTCTAACTCCACGTTCTCTAAGTTTCCCACTTTTTCCCTTCAAATTCTTGACCAATTTGTCTTTCTGAAACCCAGTAATGATCTTGTCATTCCGCTACTGAAATCTTCTAGGTAGACGAGGTTAAACATTTTGTGTTAAAGTGGGACCAGGTGCTGCGACCTGGAAGGAAGGCAAAGGGAAGTGGATTTTTTTTTTAATATCGTATTTCCAAGGACGCTCACTATTTGTAGGTTTCTGTGTTACCATGGCTGTTCGCAGAGGCACACAGATGCAAACTATAGATGGAGACTAATTGTCGTCCTGAAGCCACCCATCATTGCTGATGTAGTTTCACTGCTTCCCAATTAGGTTAGTACAAGGTGCAACCTCCAAGCCTACGGGAGCGTAACATATAAACCCAGACTCTCACCGTGTGCAAACTCATTGAAAGAGAATGGGTTTTCAGCAACACAGTTCTAATTAGCTGTTGGACTAGATTGTCATTTATAAAATCAAGATATTGTGTCCTCCGCATATGCTATGAGCATTCAGTGCTGCAACATTTCTACCTAATATTGTACCTGGAACATAGCAAGTTCTCAAAAATTGGTAGCAATATTGGAAATTTTTATTATAATTTATTCCTATCGACATTATTTATCATCTGGCCTAATCTACTTACCCACCATTCTCTCCCCTTATCACCCAAAAAGGAACCAATGGTAAATATTTACAATTCCTTGGGCCCACTGTGTTCGCTTATACTTTGCCCATCTCACTCCCCTTTCCCCCCCCCCCCACCCCCTGAAAGCATTTTATCTTCCTGCTTTACCCCAGCAAGTGCCGACTCATCCCTCAAGATTTAACTTGTACGTTGATTCTGCATTTCTGGAGATCAACTGTGCTGCTCTTCCGAAAGATAACCAATAAATTTTTCAAAGCACCCTTATCATAATGTGTTTTTTTTTAAACACTTCCATCACCTCACATAATTACCCATTTTTTGTGGGGTATTAACATTTAAGATCTAGTCTTGTAACTTGCACGTACATAATACAGTATTGCTAATTATAATCACCATGTTTTACATTAGATCCCCAGAACTTATTCACCTTTTAACTGTAACTCTGTACCCTTTGATCAACATCTCCCCATAGCACCCACACCTCAGCCCCCCTTCTACTCTCCATTTCTGTGAGTTCAACTTCTTTAGGTTCCAAAGATAAGTGAGAATATACACAATCAAGTAAGAACAGTATTTGTCTTTGACTTACTTCACTTAGTGTAATGCCACAATGTGTTATTTATTTACCTGGCTATGTTCCCTCCAAGACTGAAAGCTCATGGGAAGCAGGAATTCTGTCTCATCTATCCTCCTACAGTGTCTGGCACATGGGAAATTATTCAATAAATGTCAGCAGAATGAGTAAACTTGAAACATGTACCAATTGCCTTATCCACTAAGAACCTTACCCTTCTCACAGTATTTAACCATGTTATAGCACTTCACCATTGCACTGTTCATACTACTTTAAAAAAATCGCCATCTGTTGAAAGACTTGTTCTATGCCACATACCATGTTTGGGGTTTTAGATTCCTTATCTGTGATGTTAGTTTTGGGTTCCCCTCATTAGATTGTAAAAATATTTGCGAGCAGGGCCTGTTTCATTCTTCTCTGTATCCACATCACTGAGGAAAAAATTTAGGAAGAATATTGGTAAACAGCAGGTCTGCCACTCAATATCTCCCTTTACCAAAAGACCACCTCTCAGAAATAAATGAGGTCACCCAGTCAAATCTCCAGCTAATGGAGATAATGACAGACTTCCTTGCAAGTAAGTTAATGGCACTGACTAGTGAGAGAGTCCTTACCTATGAAATGTTGACTGTCTAGCACTGCCTATGGTAAACGACCCAGAATGTTAAGGTTAGTGGGCCATAGTCTATTGAAAAAAGCGGTGTTATTATCTGAACATAAAATGGAGATTTTTATGATCAAAATACTCCTTTGTACAAGTAATGAGAATGGCACACATCACCTAGAGACCTCCTGTGTGAAACTGGGCTGCATGCATGCTCTGAGGCAGCAAGAAAGGACATGGGTACTTCACTGGAAGTCAAGTACTTCTCCCTCAGGTAATCACAAGGCACAGGAAGCAGGAAGAAGTCCTCAACCTCCGGTGAAGTTCCCAGGTTCTTTCTTGCTGCATGAGAACATGCAAGGGGCCCAGTTTTACACAGGGCTTCACCTTACATGTACCCTTAAAATTATTAGTCAAAAGAAAGAAGTCCTGAAACAGTGCTACAATGTGGATAAACCTTGAAAACGTCATGCTAATTGAAAACAATGGAACACAAAAGGCCATATATTGTATGGTTATTGTACAATTCCACTTATATGATATGTCCAGAATATTTAAATCCACAGAGACAGGAAGTAGATTAATGGTTGCCAGGGGCCGGGAATGGGGAGGGGGATAGGGAGTGACTGCTAACGACTACAGTTTCTTTTTGTGGAGCTGAAAATATTCTGCAATTAGTGTTGATAGCTGCACAACTCTGTAAGCGTATTAAAAACCACGTAATTGTACACTTCAAAGAGTAAATTGCATGGTATGTGAATTATATCTCAATAAAGCTGCTGTTTTGTCTTTCAAGAAGTAATAAATATATACAAATGTTAAAAATTTATTAGTCAAGATACATTTGGGTCAGATCCGTGATTCACGGGATTCTGTTTTTAACAATTCAACCTACCATATCATCTCAACCTCCAATAGATATTTCCTAAAAGAACACATTTTTATGCCTATTTAGCATAACGGGTGAAAATTCTGAGGGAGATCTCATTGGATATATCCAACCAACATTCATAGGCTGATACACTGTTTCTTTCTGGGACTCATAACCACTGAAAACAGTGAAGAAGTTCGGTTGTATACCCTCTGATGGAAGTAACAAGTCCACTTAGGAGTCCATTAACATAATCCCAGATGATTATCAAGTGGGCCACCTAATACACGCTACCTCTGGACCTTAGAGCTATAACAGACCTACAGAGTTAGTCTGTATTTTGAAGTCTAATTCAGCTCTATAATGACTAGCCCACTGAGATGGCCGAGACAACATTTCCTGCATCAGAGTAAAGAAATCACAATATTAAAATCAATTTGGTCTCCTGTTGTTAACCGAGGGTCTGTTTCTTCAATCCCACAGAGATGACGCAAGAATGGAGCTCTCTTTGAAGCTAACAAAAGCTTAAGGTCGGATCATCTCCATGGGATACAAAGCAAACCCAGGGACAAGTTACAGCCGAATGATATTTCAAGTGTTCTATCAGAAGGAGTACTGCTATAATACACACCATTCATGCACGACTGGATACAGTTTTGTTCTCGCTTCAGTGTCTGAAGTATTGTAGTATTTTAAAATATATGATGTTCTATCTCCCATTGATTAAAAATAGCCCTACTGGGCTTCCCTATTGGCGCAGTGGTTGCGCGTCCGCCTGCCGATGCAGGGGAACCGGGTTCGCGCCCCGGTCTGGGAGGATCCCACGTGCCGCGGAGCGGCTGGGCCCGTGAGCCATGGCCCCTGGGCCTGCACGTCCGAAGCCTGTGCTCCGCTACGGGAGAGGCCGCAGCAGTGGGAGGCCCGCATACCACAAAAAAAAAAAAAAAAAAAAAAATAGCACTACTTAAGAATTGTTATTATTACACTGGTTCATACCATATTGAAAGGCATTTTGTAAGTATGAAATCAATGTTACCCACAATCCCCAAAGTATAAAATGCCTCCTAATAATGCCAAAATGTTCTACTTGGCAAAGAAGAGCAAATGCAGAGATGATGATGAAGATAATAATAATATCACCTTAATTTTCTTACAACAAATGACACTTTTTTGATCTCTTGTCTTCCCCTGTGTCAATCTCTGGTCCTTTTCTCTCATTATCTTTGGCTCTCGCCCTCATATTTATCTCCCCATCCTCTAACCATGTCTCTGTTCTAATCCTTTTGCTTGGTACCTCTCCCATCTATGCCCTCCTCACTAACTTCAGAATTCCCAGCACCTCTTTCTGTTCTTCCCCAATGCACATATTCTCCTCGCCACACTTGCTATCATTCACCCTGTCCCCCTGACTTCACTATGCACTTTAAGTGGCGTCATTATATGCATATATATTTCAACAAACCTAAAAAAAGTCATACGTACATTGCTTTAACTATTCTGCTCTGATTTAAGTCTATATTTCCCCCCTTACAGTGCTTTTGTCATGACATGATGAACAGCTATTACGTGTCTATAATCCTACCTCTTTTTTTTTTTTCAATAACTTCCCACGCATTTTGTCCCAGGTGTGGCCTCATGGTCTAAGGTGGGGCATCCACAACCCCTGACTTCTCCAGGTCACTGTGATATATGAATGTGTGGCCCAAGTGTGAGTAATGAAAATGATACCCTGAGAATTCCCAAAGCCTCTTTTCCCCTGTGGTTATGAATTTATGAAAGCATGGATCAAAAACTGCCAGTGACCATGGTTCTAAATTCATGGATAAGTCAATTTAAAGAAAAAGTGAAACGTACACACAAATAGAAAGAGAGAGATATGAGAAGTGAAAGCATTCGAGTCCTCGTATCAGTATCTGTAAGGCCAGATCCATCCATATTTCCACACAGTTTTCTTATATGAAATAATAAATTCCATATTTGACATTAAGTAATATGAGCTCAGTTTTCATCACTTGCAATTTCTCTGTAAAAATATAAAAATCTATATATTGGAGTACAGATCTGAACTCGGTGATAGGCAGGTGTAGTTTTCAGTTTGGAGAAAAACCAAAATATTTATCAAGTAAGGAATTCAGTGTATAATGGGCTGCTAAAATAGAAATTTCAGCTGAGACACCAAGACTCAAGAAATACATTCCAAAGAAAATGATGGATAAATCATAGCATTCACTAAGAAGGGTCCTAACCTCCTCACCACATCAAAGACATAAAAAGATGGTGAGTTGGATGAAAATTAGAGAGTATTTCTTTAGAGAGACTTGTGCAGTGATTCCGACTCCCATCCTCCCCCAGGTAGGAGGCGTGCTATGGCTCCATCTTCTAAACTCAAACCAAATGAGGGAGAGTTAAGAGTTGGCAGATGATTGTACAAATCTACTTATGGTCACCACTTAAAACCTAAGCCTGGAACAATGGAACAGAGCATACCTCTTCACTAGACAAGCAGTCTGCCATTCGGTAAAGAGCAAACAGTGAAGCAAGTACAAAAGAAAAGCCCCCGTCATTGCTTTGCTTCATGGGCCCTTTTCATGTGCTTAGCAAATTGCGTTTGACTTGATAATACTTCCAAATTCAACTACATTATCTAGAGGTAGAGAACTGATTTTTTTCTTTCTCTTAGAATAGGGCTAACATTTTCCTTTATGTTTTTAAGGACTCTGGTAGAGATAGATGATTCAGAACAGAAAAAAAGCCTTCCTTTTTAAGGGAAGCAGCACTTGCCAGGCCCAAATATGCCTCTTTGGCATACGGATCATTTTAGGCTGATTATTTTAAGAAATAGCAGACACAGAATAAGTTCTAAAAACTGAGTAGAAGTTACTCTTCTGTGAGAGATAGTTACACTATTTCCATTTATGAGGGTAATCTCCCCATTTCTAAGGGTGTCTCCCTCTCTGTACCAGGAAGACAAGAATGACTGTAAAACTCTAGAAACTCCTATTCACAGAGAAAGCAATGACTTAAATGGACACGATAAACTTACCCTTGTTCACTGTGCTTTTTCCTCATAAACTCACTTAACTAGCCTCCTCTCCTACCTCTAAATATCTTCCTTTTATCTTTGCTGAAGACGGTTTAAGGTTATCACTTGGGTCATTTTGGAGAGTTACTCAGTTTTCCTGGATATCTTCCATATATACAGGAGATACACATGTTATTAAACTTTTGTTCCTTTTCCCACATGTTGATTTTTTTTTTATTACAGGGGGGTCTCAGCCAAGAAACTAGAGGGAAAAATCATTTTCCCCCTCACACACTTTCAAAGAACATTTGATAATTCTGCATCCATGACCCCTTTCTTCTTATGACTTAATGCTTTTTAATATACATTTTGTTGGTGGTGGTATTATTTTTGTTTTAAGACTTACACATGTAAGTCCCATTCAGTGCTTTTGCCCATTAGCCAAAAGGCAAGTAATGTTTAAGCAGCTGTTCCTTTAGTGGCTCTGGGGCACTAATAACTCTTGCAATCAAACACTGTGTGCTCTTTGACTTCTTCCCTAGCTTCTTTGAAATGGTAACCATTCATGTAAGGACGGTAATTCTGTATGGACTTTTAGCTCCTTATCACTCTTATGGGCCCTCTGAAGAAATGTGAAATCCAGCTCTCTCTCTAAATCCTTGGGATCTCCAAACTGTTGGGATGTGGATTGGAAGGAAAAGTGTGCTTACAAACAGAAATGACTTGGTAGAATCATATTTATGGCTATAACACCCAAGAAAGAAAGTGTTAAAAACAAACAAACACAGGCCCAACATGGAGTCACTTATGCTAGGCCACGCTATCTAACTAGAGCTTAATACCTAACCTAACTGAAGCTCAGACCTCCCCCAGAAATGTAGTCCTAACTGGTCAATCAAGAACTTTCTCGTTAGCATCGATGAGGTAATCTGTCATAGGACCATCTCCAACCCCCAAAGGAAGGTGACAAAATCTGCCACACAGCCTGCTTCCCCTATAGGTAGGTTACCTAAGCCTGAAATCATCTTTTCTGTTTATGACTTCCTTGTCTTGCCTTTAAAAACCTTTCCATTTCTGTAGCATGGAGCTCCTCTCTACTCACTAGATGGGATGTTGCCTGATTCATGAGTCTTTCATTAAAGCCAATTAGATCTTTAAAATTTACTCAGTTGAATTGTGAAGTTAAAAAGGAAGGAAGGAAAAAAAAAGTCAAAATTTCATCTGTCTATAAATTATCATTTTAGTAAGTAGGATTACAATAAGCAATCTAAAATATCTTAGAACAGCATTACAGTGTCTGGCACACAGTAAGCATCCCATAAATGTCTATTAAATAAATAAAAAAGAATAAATCAATGACATTGACTCCCTAACATTTAGACATATATTGTCATGCATTGTCACGGTGAGTAGTTTGAAAGGTGAATTCTGGTCAACTTCACTTCTAAAGGTCAAGATGTGTTCCGTCCTGCGATGTGGTGAATTGAACTTATTAACTATGTTGATTTAATTATCAGTTCCTACTCGGTGCACTGTTATTAATATATTAATTTCATATTCAGAAAAAAAAATCTGCACCCTCCCCATGTTCACTGCAGCATTATTTACAATAGCCAAGATATGGAAACAACCTAAACGTCTATCAATGGATGAATGGATAAAGAAGTGTGTATATATACACAATGGAGTATTATTCAGCCACAAAAAAGAATGAAATCTTGCCTTCTGTGACGACATAGATGGACCTCAACAGCATAATCCTAAATAAAATAATTCAGACAGAAAGATAAATACTGTATGATCTCTCTTATATGTGGAATCTTAAAAACAACAAGCTCATAGATTAGATATGGAGAATATAGACAAATGGGTAAACTGGGTTGTGTTTTAAGTTTCAATAAATTGAAATTTTTTTAAAATACGAATTATTTTTAAGGATTTAATGAATGGCTACCTTTCAAAATACAGTAACAAAAGTGACGTGAAAAAAACAAGAAAGAAAATGGAAGGGTTTCTCTTAGATGCCTAATATATCATGAAGAATCTTGGTATAATTTGGTTTTGGTCATTGTTTTTAGAGTATCAGTCACAAACTATAATCCTACTTTGCTTTTCTAAGCATATGTAGCTAAATAATATTACATGGGTAATGTGAGTTCTGATAATTTTTTTTATTATTAATTTTATTTTTTTGGCCACACTGCATGGCTTGCAGGATCTTAGTTCCCAGGCCAGGGATCAAACCCGTGCCCCCTGCACTGGAAGCACAGAGTCCACTGGACCGCCAAGGAATTCCCTCTTTTTCTACTTAAGTCAGTGGACTCAAAAATAACCTCCTTGATTCTAACATTCAGTGTTAAAAATCTTGTACAGCCTTTCCTCGTATCCATGTTACAAGGCACAATGTAACACACAAACATGAATTCAATGGTATCTTCAAGTCAGAGGGGCTGAGAATCATCATTTGGAAACTTTGACAGGAGCACAGAGGTGAAAGATGAAGAGGAATAGCCAGTATCTCAAACATTAGAACATATCCTGCCTGACCTTTGATTTCTCAACAAATATTCCGTATTATTGGATTCTGTTTATTTTACATTTGCTTTTTTTTTTTCCCAGGAAAACGGGGAAAGATCCAGCTAGTTTAGATATCCAATCTATTTCTTTTCCAGCTAAAAAGTTTCCATTTACATTTTCTACCTCAGCATTTCTAAATTTTAATAATGCATCAACCGTTCATTATTTAAAGGAAAGATGATGTCTTATAAACTAACCTAAAGCATTATGCTGTATCTATGTACTTACATCCAAACAATCAATAAACATTTATTGGGTCTTACCATAAACCCATAAGTCAGGTTGATAAAAAGCATTGGTACTTTATTTATGCAAGAATATCAATTTTCCCCCCAACAAGATTTACCTCCTGGGGCGTGGTGAATCAAACTTACTAATTATGTTGGCTGTATTAATTTCTACCCTAGTGCTGTGGACAACGTTTCTAATATAAAAAATTTATACTTAGAAAAGTATTATTTTAAAACGATGTACTGAATGAATGACTTAAAAAGATGACTCTTTATTTCCATAAGTAAAATAGCAATAAATAAGTATACAGTAGAGGCAAGCAAAACTTTGTGATTAGATATATGCACATATCACAAATAGCCTGTCAGTGCCTAAAAGATTAGGACTCATTCAAACAACACTTTCCCTGTTTGCAGTAACAACACAAGCTTTTACAGTCCTGACTTAAAGCATCTTTGATGAAAATGGTGCGTCTGTCATTTAGATAAGTTTATAGGACTTAACATATGGAGTCAGCATTTCTGGATTGTGAATTCGTAAGAAACACCTTTATTATTTCCAGAGCTTGTACATAGCAGAAAATGCAATAAAGAGTGACATACAAATAATAGATAGTTTTAACATTTATGAAAAATGCAAGATGAATCATTGTGAGCCTTTCTTTCTCCTGTTTAACACTGCTATCAAAATAAGAACGTGGATTCAAAGGTAAGTATAAATCCTGCCTCAGGAGTATTTCCAAACATGCAAAGGTTTCATAAGCTGAACTGCAAGAGAATTTCCCTGCTGTGAGGCTCTACAGGACCAGCACAGTCAGCAGGATGTTAAGAATCCTTCCGCAAACATATGTTACCTAAGCTACTGGACTGATCCAAGGTTCGTTATGTTTACTGACAATCATTTTGAAAAAGCATAGGTCTAACACTTCTAAGGCAGCCAGTCATCATTTCAAAAAAGAATCAAAAGGTGTCCTTTAAAAGTCTCTAATTTGAAGAATAATGGTTAATTGAAAATATCAATATTCCAAAGAATTTCATACTTGACTGCTTAAGTCAACCAATTACTTATTTTGTAAGTTTTTATCAGTGGCCTTAAACACTGTTATAAGAAAGCCAAGGGGATGGCCAGGGTGATTAGGCCATCTTTCCACTGCTGGAATATTTAATTCCCTCTGAGGAAGAAAAATAAAAAATAAAACCAAATTCAACATGAAGAAAATTATATAGTTTATTTATTCAACTTGTTTTGCAAGGAACCTCAATAATAAAAAGATATAGGGAGAATATATTTATAAAAATAGTGAAACAGAGTTAGGCTGATATGTATGACACTATTATAAATTTACATTTATGTTTTCAGAGGACAATAGATTTGAAAGTCCTTCCTCTTTATGAACTGCAAAATTAACCTTTTGTTAACCAATCTTTCCTCCTGCCCTTGCATTAAGGGAGCCACTAGTTACTTATTATATTTAAACATACATATTAACCAGGCAATCACTATTTGATAGCAAAAATGCCCTATATTAATGTGTTATACTGTATATCACTTATAAATTCATCAAGATGCTAATTACCATGTTATTAAAAATCGTTACAATTGTCACCATAGCTAACATTTTTGCATGTGATTACAGCTACACTCACCGTATTGGCATTTGATGTTAACATCAGTTCCACAAAGTTCCTCTTACAATGAGGGAAGGGGTTCATGCAGTCCTTTAAGCATTAATTGAATGCCTGCTATGCTCCCAGAATAAGGCCAGGGGTTGGGAAGGAGAAAGGGGTGAAGACATGGCTCCTTCCTAAATTGTATTAGTCAGGGATGGCTAATTAGAATCTGCCCCTCAATTAAGCACATAAGGAACCAAGAGATGGAAGGCAATACTAAACCAAAGTCTTCCATGGGCTCATTAAGTGACTAAGGGGAGCTAGTTTCTCTTTTCTAACCTAAAAAGCATATGCAGGTGGCCCTCATTATTCGCAGATTCTATATTTGCAAATTAACCTCGCTACTAAAATTTACCTGTAGCCCCCAAATCAATACAGTACTTTTGTGGTCATTCACAAATATGTACAAAGCATCAAAAAATTTTGAGTTGAAAAAAAATAAAAAATTTTGAGTTGCCTAATACAAGTGTTTCCAGCTGTCTTGAAAAAGGAGTTGGCTCTGCCTTTTTGTTGCAGTTCTCATACTGTAAAGAAGCGTCCTTCTCACGGTCTATTTAGTTTTTCTTGTTTTTAGGCCTTTTTTCTTTTTTGGCCACACCACGCAGCTTGCTTGCAGGATCTTAGTTCCCTGACCAGGGACTGAACCCGTACCCTTGACAGTGAAAGCACGGAGTCCTAAGCACTGGACCGCCAGGGAATTCCCTCATTTTAATGCTTTTTGTTGGTGATTTCACTATATAAAATGTCTCACTATTTAAAAGTGTGGCGCTCAAGTGCTGTCTACGTTCCTAAGTTCAAAAAGGCTGTGACGAGTTTGCAGCAAAAACACATATATTAGGTAAGTTTCATTCAGGAATGAGTTACAGTGCTATTGGCCCTGAGATCAATGTTAATGAATAAACAATATATATAATGAAGCATCTTAAAACAAAAACATACATACAACAAGGTTATATATTGATCGGTTATCGAAAATGTTGTGATCAAAAGCTCTAAGAAACCTAACCCTGTGTTTCCTCTTAGAAACAACGGTTCAGTATTCTATCAGTATTTGTGGCAACTTTATAGACTATAACTACCCTAAATAATGAGAATCAGCTGTAAATGTTATTGTTTTGTTATATTTTATAGTATCGCTCATATTTTTTAATTAGTTTAAGAATAATCTTAATCCATAATAAAAGATTAAACCAAAAATCCAAGGATTAAGTAAGCTATTATCCCTAATTTCCTTCACAATATTAATTGTATCAAGTTTTCATGGGTTTAAGGTAAAAAGAAATGAACTTTGCAGCAGTGAATTTTTAATCGCCAAAGTATTACATAAACATTTGTTCCACAACTCCCTTTTAAATGAAAAAATATTTTTTAAGATCATGAAATTAAAGCAAAATAAATGATGCTCATATGTATATACACATATGTGAATATATATATATACGTTTTTGCTTGAATTCTAGGCTTTCAGTTCACACATTTCCCCTAGATCGCACTTCACTATCATTTGATCTGTGTTCCAATGGAAGAGATGTTGATTCAAGGTATTCAAAAGAACGGAATAGGTATTCTGATAGGTAGGTATTCTAAAATGCTTCTTAGTTTCACAATAAAGCTTATCCCCAGCTCTTTTTAATAACCTGTCTTCTCTATATAAAGATGGTGTTCATGATCCTGTTGATTTTTTTAAAAAAATTTAAGGTCCACCCCTGTGAACACAGCCTGACACACAAAGAATGCAAAGATGGAAACCACCCCACCACCCCACCACCCACACACACGCACGCGCACACACACACACACACGTTTGTCAGGAAAATGCTGAGAGCCTTGACCAGTAGAGGCGGGAGGTTGGCAGGGAACTGCTCACATCCTCCTACATGGCCCCCTCTGGTGACAAACAGCATTTGTGAAATAGCAGCCCAGGGGTCAGGGTAAAATCTGTGGCAATGGAACTGGGCCAAAAAATAGACTCAGAGGAACAGTAGATATGTAACCTTGACCTCATTAGCAGCAAACAGTAACCAACTGCTAATTACCTTATGGCTATACTGTAAACTGATAACGTGTGTATGTAAATTGTGTATGTTTATATATAAATTGTGTATGTGTTTGTAAATTGGGTATGCTTGGCACCTAAAATTTGCAAGAATTTAATATGATTTAAGTTAGGGAGAGACAGTACTAGATTAACCAACATCCTCTAATGGAAAATGAAGGTTAAATCTTAAAGTCGTGATGAACTTTCTGGTGGAAAACATACTAATTGTACCAAGTATATTCACTTAGTCACATTAATTTAGCTTTGTTCTGTCCTGTATTCTGAGGAGGAGATAATTCAATCAGAATCAAAGTAAAATGAAGCTAGCTAGCTAAAGGTTACCAGAAAAATATATACGTACGTTCTTCAAGAACAAAAAAAATTCTTTTAGTAGGCACATCACAATAAAAAGGATGCTGTAAGTAAATTAAACAGTTTCTTAGAAATCCAGTTGGTTCCATGTATTGAATATATAACCTCAAGGATTAATTATATCAGACCAGAGAGTGGCATTTATAACCTCTACAGAAGAAACTTTAGGATAGATTCTAAGATTACAAAGAGATGTCTCCCTCATCTCCCCCAAAGCACAGTTTTATAGCAACAAATAACTACAAAGCCACATGCCTTTAATGTCTCAGTTTAAGTTTATACAAGAGACGGTGAGAAAACAATCCAAGATATAAGTCTACCAAGTGGCAATTACGGTTTGAACGGAAAAGGAAAGATCTCCAGCATCTAATACATATTGAGTGTCTACGAGTGCCAGGCACAGAGCTAGCATCGAGAGACACAGTGAAAGACAAGACAGACTTCATCACTGACTCATTAGAATTTATATTGTAATGATGGCAAAGAGAAATACAAATGAATATAATGGTCATGGTAAGCGCCATGCAACAGACAAATTGGGTGACGTAACTGAGAATAGGGTAGGCAAGGACATCTTAGGGGGCTTAAAGGAGGTCTCCCTTGGGATATTTATGTTGGAACCAGAATTGTGAAAATGGGGGTAATGAAATTTATGAACTATGTTCATTGTGAATTTTGTTCATATGTTGCTCATTATGATAATTATATTCAATTATGAAAGTGGGGACGAGAAAAGAAAAACTGCCAGAGAGAAACATAATGAGCAAAACTATATAAAGTTTCACCACAAGTCTGGAAACACTGCTCCGCCTCACTGCAACCATTCTGCTTTCCCACCTCAAGCACCAATGCAGAGTCACATAGGTTCATAATCAATAAAGACCACAAAAACAAGAAAAGAAAAATCCCACAGTTTCTGTTGTTAAGTCACTTCCAGAGGATATAAACTGCTCATAATAAAGCTATTATTTACCAAGACTTGGCTATGTTATATGCATGCTATGTATAGCACTTCATTTAATCCTCACAAGTCAAGAAGGCAAGTGTTATAAACTCTGTTTTGCAGCTGAGTAAACTAAGATAGAGTCTAAATAATTTGTCTGCAATTACACAGCTGTGGAGGAGTAGAGTTTGTACTCTGAAGCACAGTTGGACCTGTCAGACTGATTTTTAACTACTATGCTAGAAAGCAAAATTAAGGAAAGAATTGAAATGATTATCTTCTCTGGCTTTCTTTATTCATCCAATCATGTTCCCACTGACTGTACTGAATTTTGTACTCAATTACTTAATTGCAGTATAAAAATAGACTTTGGCTTCTCCGGCGACACAACTTTTACATGCCAGGAATACTTTTCGAGAAAACAGTGGGATGGACGTCAGATTTCACTGAAATGCCCGAATCATACAGCTGCAACGATACCTGCCTCCTATAAGAACTACCTTATCTTGTAGTTTGTATTTTTGTTTTGTAGAATTCCACATTTCATCAAGATGCCTGAATGGCAGCTTGATCCAGTTTTGACTTGATCCAGTGTCTAGCATAATAGATGAAGCTGTGATAGTGAAGTCATTATTCTAATTAATATTTCAATCATGCTTGCAAACAGCCTTTTACTTCCAATAGATAAACCAGCTTGGAAAAGGCAAGCATACCCCAAAAGATTTATCTAGGATTTCTCTTCAAACAGGAAATACAACCAGTGTTCAGACTATCTTATTGCGATTGGTCAAAGAATGACATAGTAGATTCTGTGATATTTTATACTTAATTTCATTATCTACACCAATGGAATTATAAATGAATCCACATACTCATAAGTTCATAGTTTTCCATTACCACAACTATATATAATTATCTAAAACACAGCCACCTTATTCAGTTATGCCTACCTTAAAATGGGTATTTCAGTCCAATTCGAATTTAAAGAAAAATTAGGAATGTCTGATTAATGATTTGAGGTCTAACAAAGTTAGAGAGAAAAGTCATTCTCAAGATAAACATCATTTCCCTGCTTTCTTTTAAATCTATCAGGCCAGGATTTTCTTTTAGCAATTTTCTCTGGTCACTCCCATCTCCCCAGTGATATACAATGTCAGGAAGGTAGAAATCATATTTGTCATGTTCTCTGAATGATTTCCAGCTCTGGTCACAGGATGTTTTAAAGTTTGCATATCTCACATGTGTTTCTAATGGTCCAGTATTCACGGCATTGTTATGAGAGTGAATATCTTTACATTGGTAGGACTATACACCGTCATTTAAAAAATGAGGCAGACTTCAATTCGTTTGGAACAGTTTCTAAAAATTTCCATACAAATATTCCAGTGTTGTTCACATGTACAGATAAGTCAATATGCCAGCAAACGATCGCCTCTTTACACTCCTAACATAAACCTTGTGTGAATAAGACATAAGTCAACATGAATGAATAATTCATTCACATCCTTGCTTTGCTGTCCTCGTACTACTAGGGTCTCACATTAAATGTCACCTCAGAGAGTCCTTCTTAGTTCACTAATCTAATGGTACCCGTCATCGCCTCACAACCTCCTGCTTTATTATTAACAGAACACTTACCAGCGATAACTTTTGTTTAGGCATTTGTGCGGGTTTTTTTCCCCTGGCTCTAAACAAGGCCAGTAAACAGCATAAGAACTGAGACTTATATTTCACGAATCATCCCACTACCTAGCAAAGTACTCGGCACATAAGAAGTATACAATAAATGCTTGCTGAATGATATGTGAGTAGATGAATCAATGTGTGAGAATGGAAACCTGAGAAACACATATGGAAATACATTCATTCGTCCAATAAATACCCCACCTTTAGGCATCATTTAATACTGATTTTTAAGAACTTGTATATTATGATGAAAGAAGAAGAAATGCCTTTCATACCAGTGGTTCTCAACTGAGTGCAGAGTGGAAGGACATTTCACAATATCTAAAGATGTCTGTACCTATCGCAACTGGCAGGGTAATGCTGGCGTCTACTGGGAGGCCAGGGACGCTGATGCTAAGCACCCAAAGTTGTGGAAGACAGCACCCTACAAAAGAGAAGCACCCAGCCCCCAATTTTAAGAATACTAATGCTTTATACTATTCTCTATTCCTCATAAGAATTTAACTTAACACATATTTATTAGACAACTATCATATGCTAGTACCAAATTGAATTTCTGTGAAGAAAAAAGACATGTTGTAGATGGACTACACACAGATTGAAACTAATAGATAGTTGACTTGCTAGATGGAAAGAGAGAGGGATATATGGCTGGATGAATGGGTACTTCGATGATAGATATATGCATATATAAACCAAACTCCAGCAGTCACAACACTCCGTGTTGGACTAAAATAAACCATATTAGTGATTGCTAATTGCAGGACATTTATAGTCTTGCTATCATCTTATTGTGTCTCCACAGAACTTGTTCTTTTTAACAGTAAAACATTGGACTGCATAAAAAGATGCACATGAGTTTGGGGAGAGACCGTATCGTCATTTTGGCATTATTGCTAATGATACTTGTGAACAGATTGGCTGTAAGTGAGAACCGATCACCAGTTTTTAGTTAGGTGCCCCATGAAGTAAATATAATGTCTTCTTCAAATGAAAGGCATGTGTCTCTTTCCCAAAAACGAGCATCACTGTCACAAGCGAGAAATGTATTAACTATGTAGATGGAATGCTTCTGCATATGATTCGGTAGCAAACTGGAATCTAGGCAAAGACTTTGAGCAGAGGCTTTTCAAAAACAGATGCTCCAACAGTGGGGATTATACTTAGATCACTGGACAGAAAAGAAAAATGTTATTTCCTTGGAGGTCCTACATTTTACATAGCATGGCCCATAAATTAGGTTATGAGTTGCAAAGGCAGGATTTATAAAAAGATAGGGAGTAGACGCAGCTTCCTCCAAGTCTTCCTCATTTCCACTATAGTATGGAGGGACCCATAGTGTATGCTTTGGAAGCTCGTATATTAAAACTGAAATGATACAGAGAAGATTACCATGGCCCCTTTTTAAGGATGACATGTAAATTTATGGGGGCTTCCACATTGATCAGTGGGATGACATATTCAAAGTGCTAATGATTAACCAAAAATTCTAAGTCCCTCAAGACAATTCTTCAAAATTAAGGAGAAATTAAGACATTCCCAGGTCAACAAAAACTTAATTTGACGCTACCATATCTGTCCCACAAGAAATATTAATGTGACTCCTTCAAGCTGAAATGAAAGGGCACTAGGTGTTAAGTTGAATTTACACAGGGGAATAAAAAGCACCAGTAAAGGAAAATATATGACATTGTATATGTATTTTTTATAGCTCTTTTTTCCTCCTGATTAAAAGATAATGACATGAAGCGATAATTATAAGACTGTATTGATGAGCTTACATTGTAAAAAGATGTGATTTGTATGACAATAACAGCACAAAGCAGAGAGGAGATAACAGGAATATACTGGGGCAAAGGTTCTGTATACTATTGTTTAGTATTAATTTGATAGATTTTTTTAGGTCAGACTAATTATAATCCTCAGGGCAACCATTAAGAAAATAAAATTTAAAATACAGAAAAAGAAGCAACAAGGAAAGAAATGATACACTAGCAATTATTTAACACAAAAGAAGGTACTAAGGGAGGAGTAGAAAAACAAAATAATTGACAGAAAAGATAGCAAAATGCTAGATGTCAATTCTACTCTATCAATAATTACATTAAATGTAAATGGATTCAACACTCTAATTTGAAAGCAGAGCTTAAAGAAAATTTTCCAGCCGGATGCTGTTCAGAAGTGAAAAACTTCTGATTCAAAAATGTTTATAGGCTGAAAGTAAAAGGAAGAAAAAGTAACTGAAACAGATCTTGGGTGGCTATACTACCATTAGACAAAATAGACTTTAAGAAAAACATTGTTACTAAAGACAAAGAGGGACATTCTTTATAATGCTAGTAAGTCAACCCGTCAGAAGATATAACAATTATAAACTAAGTGTACCTTAAAACAGAGTCCAAATACACAAGATTAAAAATGGACAGAAATGAAGAGAGAAATAGACAATTCAACGATAATAGTTGGAAATTTCAATACTTCACTTTCAATAATGGATAAAATAACTAGGCAGAAGATCAACAAGGAAATTGAAGATCCAGAAGTTTCCATGGGCTTTTGTGGGAGGACACAGTAAGAGGTGAATAGAAAACCACAGAGCCACTATACCAGGATGGAGTAAACCTGTATTAGTATAACTTCTCCAGAGAAACAGAACCAAGAGGAAATGTATATATGTATATAGATGTAGATACAGATATACAGAGATTTATTTTCAGAAACTGGCTCACACAATAGTGAGGCTTCTTAAATCCCATTTGTGCAGAGTAAGCTAAGAGGCTGGAGACCCAGGAACGAGTTGCAGTTTGAGTCCACAGGCCGTCTGCTGTCAGACTTCCTTCTTGCCATCAGGCAAGGTCAGACTCTGTTCCATAAAAGCCTTCAACTGATTGCATGAGGCCCACCCACATCACAGAGGTCAATCTGCTTTACTTAATGTTCACCAATTTAAATGTTAATCTCATCCAAAAAACACCTTCACAGAAACACCTAGAATAATGTGTGACCAAATATCTGGGCACTGTGGCTTAGCCAATTTGACACATAAAATTAACCATTACAGGCTCCAGCGATGAGTTGGACAGATGATATGGCTAAGACTCAGAGGGGCCTAGCACCACGTATGGCAGTTAGCACAACTGATGTCATCTTGGGCTCTTACATTTTCTCCTGTGCTTCCACTGACCCTATGCAGGACTGTACTGGGCAGTAAATCACTTCTGTTATGAAGGGCTTTGTAGTTAATAGGTATCATTTAATAATCATTAGGACCAGATGGCTCTATGCTCTGTTAGTCCCGTTAGTCCCCAAACAATGATGGCAACTTGCAGTGACTATTCCCCCAGCAACAAAACTACTGGTAGTTACCCATTCATAAATCTTGACTTACGAATTCATGTCCTGTTTCCAAGCACCTATCCCTATACCCTAGGTTAACTATAAAATTATCCCAATGGCCCATCGGCAGTGTGGAATGCAGCTGCAAATGCTTCCAGATCTTTGTCTGCCCAATCCCACCCTGCCTCATTTTTCAGTCTCATGATGCATGCTCAGTTTGGTAGGCACTTTTTTGTTCCCCCTGTCCTCCAACACACCACTTAACAAAACTTGAGGTGCATAATCAAAACCAGAGGATTTCCGGGCCCTGGTAGTGCAAAAGAACCAGCAGAATCACAATTTGACCAGCCTCATAATTTACAACAGCCTGGGGTGCTGGTCATGACTGGATGACTTAGACATTAAATGCTAACTGCAGGGCATGGTGGTGAGAGCAAGAAAGGAATCAGAAGATAGCACGGGCCTGATCACTTGGCTATGAGCCCCTTTCTATGCACCCATGGAGTCATGTAAATTCCCAGGCTCTTTGGCAATTTCTTGGGGAGTAGAAGTCTAAAAAGGAATAACTCTGAAACACTGAACAATTGCTAAGGAGACTAAGTTACTCAAAACGGTTAAGGTTTTACAACCTGAGCACTACTGAAATTTTGGACCAGATAATTCTTTGCTTTGGAGAGATATCCTGCACATTGTAGAATGTGTAGGAGAATCACTGACCCTCTACTCATGAGAGACCAGTAGCACCCTTTCCTTTCCCAAGTTGTGACAATCAACAATCTCTCCAGACACTGCCAGATACTCCCTGAGGGGCAAAATCACTCCAGATGAGAACCACTAGGTTAGCGAATGTGATATTCTTGATTGGAAAATTCTCTAGCCAAGAGTTTTATATATTGTGTGTGTCTGTGTGTATATACATCCGTATGTGTGTGCACACGTTTGTGTGTGGGTGTGTATGAGTGACAGGGAGGACGGGCACTTACTATTAGTTAACTCCTAAAACCAGGGAGGAAAAAGATTGCCATCTATAACCCATGAGAGAAGAGTATGTATTAAACTACCCATCTAACCAACACACTAAAGTTCTTGTAGTTGACCTCTTTACCCTTCACTGATCCCTCATAGGAAAAGTCATTTAGTTGATTATAGTCGAGGAGACAGTTTCCATCACCCCCTGACTCTCGCCTCTTGTGCCGTTCTTGAATGCTTGCCTTTAGACAGAGGTTCTCTCTCTCAGATACTGCTCGCATGTAGTAAATATACCAGAAGGAGTTCTGAACCAGCTTTACCAGTAATGAAAATATTTCAGCATTTTAATTCTTATCTAAATTATTTTGTAGGTCCTTCAGTTTGTCATTAATGAGAAAATGCTTTGCCACAGATTATTTTCTTCTTTTAAGAAGACTGAGTTTCAATTTTCTTGACAAATTTTGTTAGAAAAAGGTTTATATACCATCCATGTCAACACAACAGTCTCTTGAAAAAACCCTGCAAAATCTCCCATTCTTTAAGTACAAATTATCGTCACTGTTGCTGAAATTAAGTCTTAGTCTATCAGTAACATTTTAAAATCTAATTTTAAAATCTTATCTTAATTCTGACTTAGCAAAGATATTCCATAGACCCATATAGCACCAGTACAGACCTCTTTTCATTTATTTCTCTTTTCTTTTTGTCTAGTGGAAATCTGATTTCATCCCAACATAAGCATAATCAGCAGTTTAGAATAAACACTGGACAATGTGAAATAAAGGACTATATTTTTATGCAGTGGTTTTATACTCAGTAGGAAAAAAAACCCTGCTTGCCAAGTAAAGGCATTAACACATTTTCAAGGGACTTCGCAAGTGCAATTTTTTCCCTTGGCTCAGCATTTCATTTTTACAGGATCTATTAATCAAGTCTAAGCAGCCTTTAAATCCCTAATCCCTACTTCAGATTGTTTCACAACGGCTGCCCTCTTCTCCCTTTGTCTCTAGTACTATCTTCCTCTTTCCCTATTGTTTTAACTCAGCTCTTTGCTCTACTCCTTCAATCATCCCCATCTACCATCCTTTGAGAAGAGCAGCCATCAATTTCCAAAACCATACAAGGACTAACGTTTATACTTTTGAAGGGAATTCACTGAATAATAAAGATCATTTAAGAAATGCCAGGAAAAATTGATCACTCCAGAATTTAGAGCAACCAGTCCAGACTGGAGAGAGAAAAAAAGGAAAAAGATGACAAATTCGTCTTTGTTATTTATTGTATTTGAATACTAAAACTCACAGAATCTAAGAAGTGTTTAACTTAATTGAGAAGAGACCAGCTACAGAAAATAGCTCTCCCTTAATTACAGTAAACCTTTTAAGAAGCTAAAGGTATGTAAAAAGATGTATAAGATTAAAAAAATAGTACGGTGATAAAAGGAACCAGGTATCTCCTTCACTAGGAAATTGTTAGATCAAAATTTTTTCACTATTTCACTAAAGTAGAAAGCCAAGTAAGTGGTTGGCTATTTTCTTCTCTGTCCTTATCCTTAAAAGTAACTGAAAAATTCCCAAGTACCTAAAGGCTAAACATCATTGATCTATTTTTCTCAGATACCTGTCATAATTCTGAATGTTGTTATTCTATAGGTGCATTTTATTCATGTCCCCATAAGAATACTAAGATCTGGGCATGAGAAATACAGAGAAATCAGAGCAATCCCAACTTGATTGAAACCATTTAACAGCCAAGGGCAAATCCAAGCTTCCTGTTTTTTTCTTTCACAACAAGACTCAAAATAATGCCATTCCTTGCTTTGTTCCTATCCTTGATAGTGTTCAGATACTAAAACATTACTTCCTGTCTGAGATTTGCAGACTGCCATTCATAACATCATAAAATACCACTTTTATTGAGTAACTCTGTGTGTACCTCTGCAAGGAAATGTTCTCTTCCTTAGGTCCAACATCCCAAATCTACCATTATGCTTCTTTTTTTTTTTTTTTTTTTTTTGCGGTACGCGGGCCTCTCACTGTTGTGGCCCCTCCTGTTACGCAGCACAGGCTCCGGACGCACAGGCTCAGCGGCCATGGCTCACGGGCCCAGCCGTTCCGCGGCATGTGGGATCCTCCCGGACTGGGGCACGAACCCGCGTCCCCTGCATCGGCAGGCGGACTCTCAACCACTGAGCCACCAGGGAAGCCCCCATTATGCTTCTTGAAGTGACAGAAAGCTGCTTTCAAATGCAATTTCTACCCCGCCTTTTTATAGATACTGTTTAAAAAAAAAGCAGCAAATCAAAGGGAAGAACAGGTTAATTTTATGCCAATCACGAAAGCTGGTGACAGGTGTTGCCATATGTTGTGACAAGATCTCTTGACCATGGGTCATCGCTTTGAAAGCAACTAGAGACCGGCTTGCAGTACTGTGACACACAGAAAGGCCCCCTGGGATCTCACGCAAAGAGACGGGTATGAAATTAATTCATGGCATCACGGTATTTTCCAAACATGACAGCTCCCAGGTCAATAGCCAGTTAAGCACAGTGGGGATTGTGGGGTGGGGGGGCGAACTTCGGCATCTAGTAAACGATTTCAGTGGAGTCTCTGGTGAGCCCTACGAAAAAACCACCCCCACAGAGATGTCTAGAAAGGTTAAAATCATAGAAGGCAGTGGGCAAATATCAATACATTAAGTTAAGCAAAGTAACTCTGTTTGGACAGTCTCCTAATTTTACTTTGCTTCCTGGACCAGTTTCCACAGAGAAGATGAATAAAGTATTCAGTATGATGGTTTTGAAGAGCTCTTTATTTCTTCCCTGAATTAGAACAAGAGTTTCAGTCATGAGTTGAGGAAGTACTGAAGCAACCACGCTTCCTCCCAACACACACACAAGCGTGCACACGAATGCAGGCGCGTGCACACACACACACACCTCTCTGCCACATGAAGTAAAACACAAATTCCCAAACTGGAACTTTCACAATTGTGTTACGTGCGCAACTGTAAAATCTCTAAACAGTAGCAGTAAAATCTCATTATAGAAAATAAAGATGTTAAAAGAGCAAAGCAAAACACTTGCATCATATAATAAATGCATGTGTCACAGGCTTACTCTGCTGACTTCTGAGTTAATTCCCTTTCCTACACCATTTCCAAATGTCATGTCAAAGATAACAGGTGGAAATGGGCAAATACAGAGTAGGAAGAACAAGCAAATTTAGCATCTAGAAATACAGCCACCTAAACCAGGTATTTATTTTCTTTGAATTCCTAGCATAAAAACAACACTTTTGCACAATTTTCATAGTACGTTTTAAGAGAAACAAATCATAAGCACAGGGATTGTAGTTTGAAACGCAAGCAATTTTGGTCCTGAAAGCATAAAAGTTACATAGGAATATGAATGTGGTAAGGAGCGAGAAATTACATGGGATTGAATGCTATGTTCTTCTGTCAACAGGCAAATTACGTGTATTAATGTTATGTGTGTATACAAATAGAGACTATTAAACTCTAGTTTCATAATCTGGGCACTAGTTACTAATTCCTAGTTCTTTATTTTACTTTTTTAAATACAAACTTTCCTCAGAATTACTTTATGATCCTAGTATGTGGACATTACCATTTAATTCTAGGACGGGGAATACCTTAATTATCAAATAATATCCTTCAATTTCCAGGCAGATGTTTAATACATTTTAAGATCAGTAAGCATTCAGCACGTATTATAAATGATTTCCTGGAATGACTATATATGTAACCAACACCATATAACACATACTATGTGCCAGGCACTGTTCTAAGAACTTTATAATTCACTGAATCGTAAAAAAACAATCCTCTGAGGTACGTACTATAATTATCTCTAACTTTCAGATGAGATAACATGGAAGCAGAGAAGACAAGCCATTTTAAAAATATCTACAGCTACTATGTGGACTACTCTACAACTGAACCAGAATCCAGGCTCTTAACCTCCATGTCATGATGCCATGAAAGTCTTTTCCAGATCAGGGCTCAACAGCCTTTCCAGTCATGAGCTTTTCCCTGGGACTTCAGTTCTTTTTGCTATTGCCATTTAAATTTCATGGACTAAGAGAATGGAGTCACTGAAGTCCGTTAGTTGTAACTACACCACCAGCGTGATAAAACACCAACTTTCTTCCAAGCAGGTTAAATTCTTCTGCATCCCCAGGCCACCATCGCCCCTGCAAAGTGTCCGAAGCAAGACTCTAACAGCCTTAATGCTTTAACGACTCCAGCCTTCAGAACAAGATGATTCATTCAACATATTTTATTGAGTAACTACAATGTATATACATTATATATATATATTATGTGCATTAAATAGAGTAGTGAATTAAACAGACATGATCTTTACCTTCACATTTTATTTTGGTGAGGAAAATATATATTCATTGTCATGATAACTTTTATAACATAAAATTTATTTTTAAAAGAATGGTATAAATAGGTGATTTATTTGAACTTTGAAGTCCAGTAGGTCTTCAACTCTAACTCCTCTGATTACTAGGTTTTAGAACTTGAATTACTTTCTTAACCTTTCAAATTCACAGTTTTTTCAACTATAAAAAGGGAGTAATAGGGCTTCCCTGGTGGCGCAGTGGTTGAGAGTCCGCCTGCCGAAGCAGGGGATACGGGTTCGCGCCCCGGTCCGGGAGGATCCCACGTGCCGCGGAGCGGCTGGGCCCGTGAGCCATGGCCGCTGAGCCTGCGCGTCCGGAGCCTGTGCTCCGCAACGGGAGAGGCCACAACAGTGAGAGGCCCGCGTACCGCAAAAAAAGAAAAGAAAAAGGGAGTAAGAGTGCTTTAAAAATGAAATGAGATTAAGTATAAAATGCTTAGAAAATTGCTTGGCACATATATATATATTCAATTAATAGTATCTTTATATCATCGCTAATAACGTTTAAATTTTACACATGCATCCTTTTATGTAAGTTTATCTTTACACAAGTGTTCTTTTCAGACCAAGAACTATCTTTTTGAATAGTAGTAACGGCCTTTTCTCAATTTCAGGAAATAAAGATTTCTCATGATAAAACAGTAAGTTTATTAAATTCCCCATTCAACAGTCTTATAAATACATAAACAGACTACTGGAAAAAAGGCAACACACCTGGTCTCTAGGTGTCCACGTTCCCTGTCCATGACACCATGCAAACCATCTGTTGGCTCTTTCTGCAGCAAAATACTGAATATTTCACTACACTAATTGACAAAATTGTGTAACCAGAACAATTCATAACATATGTTTTTTATCATAGACATGAAGCAAACCTGGACCCACTCTTGCCACCAATACACATAAACAGAAATAAGAATGTAATATTGTGGAAGTTAAAAGCACTCGCAAATAACTGGAAAGCAAGTAGGATATTTGCTTCTGTTCTGCAATGATAGATTTATTTTTTCAATCGGACAATGGAAATCTGACCAATGAATATTAAGTTTAAGAAACAAATTAGGGCTTCCCTGGTGGCACAGTGGTTAAGAATCCACCTGCCAATGCAGGGGACACAGGTTCGAGCCCTGGTCTGGGAAGATCCCACATGCCGCGGAGCAACTAAGCCCGTGTGCCACAACTACTGAGCCTGCGCTCTAGAGCCCGTAGGCCACAACTACTGAAGCCCACATGCCTAGAGCCCATGCTCCACAACAAGGGAAGCCACTGCAATGAGAAGCCCGTGCTCTGCAGCGAAGAATAGCCCCCACTCGCTGCAACTAGAAAAAGCCCGCACACAGCAACCAAGACCCAACGCAGCCAAAGATCAATAAATAAATTTTTTAAAAAAACAAATTATTTTAAGATAGCAAAATACATTCTTAGGATATGAGTATGATACTACATAATGAGTCATGCAGTGAGCAAGAGCCTGGCCCAGCCCTACGAGCCAACAGCTAAGTAAACTTGGGCCATCACTGGTCCTGCCTGCCCTCTCCCAATCTAAGGGGTAGTTTCATTATTAGCAAATGGGTAGAATAATCCCAACCAGCACCTACTGTGTGCACAGTGCCATGTTAGGCACTGAAGATACAGTGGTGAGCAAGACCAGCCTGGAGCCTGTGTTAACAGGATATACTATCTAAGTTGCTTAGTCAGAAAAGGGAGGTAATTCTTTCCCATAAAATGCTGAGGCTAAGTTATATGGTCCACTAGAAAGATACAAGAAGATGCTACAAGGATCACAGCGGTTTATATAGAAAACTTAAGAAATTAAACATCAGTATTTCTTGCAATTAGCAATTGGGTAAATCCTCATATAAATGAAAGAAACACAGAAAAATTTGGCATTGACTGAGACAAAATATACCTGTATTTCCCCAACTGGAGGAAAAATTTTTTTCAATTACAGATGACTTAGATGCTCCTGAAAATGGCCAAAAATATTCTATTTAAAATTTGAAAACCACAGTAGGGGAAACTAAAACCAAATAATGGGCTGTTTCCAGTGAAAGGGAGCTATTGGTAGCATGTGTGTCAGCCTACTTCACACTCAGGTTAAAAAAATAAATAAACCAAACAATGATTTCAACAGAAAGTTCTATTCCAGTATCTGGGTTTAGAAGCTTGTGGGTTGGTGAACTTGAAAATCAGTTCTTTCCTCATTTAACTCATTTGAATAGTGGGTATATTTATTCTGCTTATCTAAAGACAGCGTTAGTTGGCTTAATAGTTTTGAATGTTAATTTGAGGATGGTTTAACCTAGGCAAACTCATTTACATTGGAAGAGTGATGTATGTGACTAGTACCCAAAATTGTATACGTGTGTGCACACTGCTTTACAGGGATCAGAAATTCCATGTGAGACAGTACTCTGTCCATATTTGCTCTTTCAAAAATGGTAGCCATTAGCCACATATACTATTGACATTTACATTAATTAATTTTAATTTTTAAATTTAATTTTAATTAAAATGAAACAGAATTAACAATTTCTCAGTCACACTAGTCACACTTCAAGTGCTCAACAACCACATGTGACTTCAGGCTACCATATTGGACCAGGCAGATACAGAACATTTCTATCACTGAAGAAAGTTCTATTGGGCAGATCTGGTGTGGATATTCGTTTATTTTCATTCATACATTCATTCTTACTCATTTTGGGTTCTTTGCACCACAAATATTGATTAAGTACCTACCGTGTGTCCAGCCAAGGGCTAAGCCATGAGACACAATGGTAAGCAAATATATTGTTCCAATTACCATGGAGCTTACATTCCTATGGGGTAAATAGATGTTAACTAAATAATCACACAAATAAAGATAAAACTGAAAATATGGTAAGTGCAAAGAAGGAGACGGAAGAGGTGCTATTTTAGAAGGAGGAGATCCATCTACCCAGCAAAGATGACTCTGAAGTGACAACTGACTTGAGCTAGGGTAGGATGTCCAGGAGCTAGTTGGGCAAAGAGGCAAGAGAATGTAGTGGGCACAGATACATGAGCATGTGCAAAGGTTTTATGGTCAGGCGGGCCTGGAGAAAATGAGGAAGGTATAGGTCAGTGGATGGGAGTTGGTGAAGAGAGGGGGGATGTGTTCACAGTTGAGCCTGCAAGTTACTTAGGTTTGTATTACTGAAGCTTTGTAAACCATGTAAAGAGCTTGTCTTTACCCAAGATAATAGAAATTAATTTTAAGGCACGCCAAGTAATGTCAAGCAGAACGACGGTATGATCAAATTTGTATTTCAGAAAGAATCTCTATGTAGAGTATGAGGAACTACCACATGGGCAAGAGTATGTAAGAACAGTTAGGAGACACGTCCATGCATATTATCATCCTGCCACCTCAAGTTTAAATATAGACAGATTATAATTTAAAAACAAGAAGCATCCATACTTAGACAGCTAAATTTTTGAAAGATGTTATTTTTAATAGAAAACATAAACCTAACATCAAACTCATGGATCTGATAATTTCCTAACATACGCAATTTCACCCATCCACAGAAGACAATGGGAGAAGGAAGCGACAGGGAATAATGTGAATCTGCTGAATTTCGCTCCCACCAGTATCGATGAGGCTTAATGGCAGAACAATAAAGGTGCAGAGAGGACCCAGCTCCTGCATAAGATTAAAGGACATGATGGGGCCTAAGGAGAAAGTGATGAAGTTCGGGAGTCATAATTATCTCAAAGAAATTAAAGAGCTTAAATACTTGGGGGGAAAAGGCAGACAAACTAAAACATATTGATTCAGGTTCTTGGATGAGGCACTCTGAATGTGGTCACAGGAGGGGCAACCTCTTTTTGGTCGTGAAAAAGTCACTAAGCAAATTCTAGCTATTGTACACTCAGCAACACCAAAAAGACTGAAAAATGCACAAAACTTCCATGAAGTGCTTGATTTACTATGACCTCCTCACTGTTCCTAGAGTATGTGCCAAACTTTCTTTCCTAAAATCTTTGCCACTGCTGTTCACCTCACTTGAATGGCTCCTTCCCAGATACTCACACAGCTACTACTCTGATCCAACGTTACCCGTGCAGAGAGGCCTTCCTTGGCTATCATATTTAACGGTGGCCCATGTCCCCGCTTTTACTTTTCTTAATGGGAAATATCACCACCTGACACTTTATTACCTCTTCATTGGTTTGGCTATTTGTTACCTCCCAAGGTTAGACTATAACTCCCATAAAGGCAAGAAATCTGTCTTGTTCATCTCTGTATCCCCAGCACCAAATGCCTGGCAATCATATGAGTGCAATAAGTACTGGGTGAATGAATGCTTGAATGAATGAGAGGATGTGTCGAGTCGAGAGTACAAATCCAGCGGTCAGTCATCTTTGGAACGTTTATCACAAAATGTGCTGATTGCTACTTTGAACTAGTTCAACATAAACTCTTGCCTGATCTTGTAACGTCTTTTCCACAATGCAAACAACTCCATAGCCTTTCTAGTTATGAGACTGAAAAGTCTCTCTTGCCTTCGTTGGCTTCTTGCAACTGAGTGTCATGGCTAACACGTTAACTTCCTACATAAGCTACCTGAGGGAAGAATCTATGTCTACCTCATCTTCCTATGTCCACAGAACCAAAACACAGTATTTTGTAATGAAAGGAATTTGTGTTCTTGAAATGTTTCTGAGAGGGAAACTGCAAAGGGGAAATAAAAGAAAGCTTGAAATTTATGAATTAGAAATATATCTATTACTAGGACTTCTCTGGTGGTCCAGTGGTAAAGAATCTGCCTTCCAATGCAGGGTACCTTGGTTCGATCCTTGGTCAGGGAACTAGGATCCCACGTGCCATGGGGAAACTAAACCCACGTGCCACAACTACTAACCTTATGCACCCTGGAGCCCGTGCGCCACCACTAGAGAGGGAAAACCCGCATGCCACAGCTAGAGAGAAGCCCAAGCAGACCGCATGCCATAACGAGAAGATCCCACATGCCTCAAAGATCCAATGTGCCACAACTAAGACCCGGCACAGCCAAAAAAAAAAAAAAAAAAGGAGAAATGTATCTATTACTAAATCTAAGACTTGGAAGAAGACCATAAAATCCATTCAGAAATGCCAAAGAACAGTGTATTGATAGGAATAAAAAACAAAATTATGAATCGGAAATACATATATCAGTACCCCTAAGGTTTGGAAGAGTACGAGAGTACCTGCAAATTTCACAAGAAAACAAGGTAATGAAAGAAATAAAACAACTACTGCAACAAATACAGATACATCCTGAGGCTTTGAAAAGAATAAATTTCCCCAATATTTTTTGTATTGCTACATGTACTTGTACAAATAAAATGTTTTAAATAACACTAGCAATATTATGGTAAAGTAAAAAAACAATGGCAATTTAAAAGTAAATAGGTATAAGAATTCCGTGTATTTAAGGCAACTGATAAAATTATTTATATGCATATTACTTATGAATATAAAATTGCATTTACCCAATTCTGCTGAAATCCTGCTACTTTTGCAGAAAATGTCTACCGTATGATTTCACAGCTAGCACATATCAGAACAGTTTTATCACAATGTGATTTTTAATAGCTAGAGATATGACTACCAAATAGAAATGTCGCAAAAACATGATCTCCACTTAACATGAAAGACGACTTTCATAAGAGTGCTTCAAACACAGCACGCGTACGAAAGGAAGAACCAGGATGCATCCATAACATACAATAGTCTCACCACATTCATCAATGTTCACTTTGATTTCCCCTTCCTGTCTCCGTTGTTCCGCTTCATCTCTCTGTCACATAACGTTATCACACATTTCCCGATTTCTACAGCTTAGCATGAAAATATCAGCCTTAGCAGCTCTGCATCCCTGGATTTCTATTTATGCCAACGTCCATTCAAAGTTAAAAATTGTGACACTTTCTCCACCCTCATACATTCCCTGTATTTCATCTCATGGGAATTTCTACTTGGTAAATATATCAAGCAGACTTCTATAATCTCCTGTCAACCACTCTGCCTACGACGAGCTAGAAAAACAATCAGTGGGCACAAGGGGTCTACGTGCAGGGAAAAGAGAATAGGAGGCCTCATGGAGTTCTCTAATCCAGCTGTGATTGGTTTATCAAGGACTCTCACCTAGGTTGGAACATTAGCCTGAAATGATTTCACTTTTTTCTTCAAACATTGCTTTCAACACTACTTTGCCAAATTCTGCTTCCCACCACTCTATGCTATCTTATTCCATAAGCCTCAAGTCACTCTTTATCACTAAATCTCAGGCTGGTTCAGAATGCTCCCTCCTTCCCCACTTCTGGCCAAAACTATGCTGGAAGGAGCTGGAATGAGGAGAGCAATGTCATCGCTTCTTTTATTCCTCCTCTCTCTCTAGCATCCTGGAATTCGAACTGATTCTTCTAGCCTGGATCTTCAGTTGTGTCGGCTCCTGAACAGGGCCCTGGCACTCCCACCTCTACCCAGTTTCCACCCCTAAGTACAGAGCCCAGACCCTCTTGTTGCTGCTGTCACTGTGCTCCTAGCAACCCCCCCCCAGGGTGAGGTACCAGCTACTTAATAATGTCTGTTTGATAGATGGGACATTTCAGGCACCCTGCTAGGCCCAATGGTGAAAGTCTGGGCTGCTTTACTGGGTCCACCCTACCCTCTCGCCTCAGTTTGCTCCTGCCCTGCTCACATCAGCACAGTAGTAGATCAGGAAGTCATCACTGATTCAGGGAACAGGGAACAAACGGCCAGACTCCCACCTTTCAGGCGTATCAATCTGTGCGAATGTTTCATTGACCCCTTCACTTGGCTTTACAAAGGGAAAAGCTCTACAGAGAGAATCCCCTCTTACCACCGACAGTGTACATTGCACAAGGATAAAACATTTCAAAGAGGCACTCTCACCCTCCTGGCCTTAATTAGTTCTGTGTACAAGCTGGGCAGCTGAGGTAATGGTCGGGGAAATCTGGCTTCTGCTTTCAACTCCTGGGAAACTCGAGTGGTATACTAGTGTAACCGAGCAGGACTCTATGAAGCCTTCCCACAAAAGACCCCTACTCATGTCCTCCACCTGCCTTTTGTCTGTTAGTCAAAGAATAAATTTAATCAGAGAAATGAGAAAATGCAGAAAGAAAGGGAAACAGTCAAGAAAAACACAATAATAGTACTTTAGCCATTTAAACAAAGTCAAGGACCTTCAGTTCCTCCTCAGAGACTGTAGATGATATTCTGGGCCGTGTCGTTTGAGCTGTTTTGCAGATACTGAAACCCCCACCAGGTGGAAGAAGTTAACTGTCTGCCGCCCACAAGCACGTAGACCCCAGACCAGCTGGAAGCAGAAGGGTGAAGATGCTGATTCCCGATTACCTCACCACCAGCCAATCAGAAGAATGTCCACGGAGCTGACCACGCCCTGCTCTGTGAACACTGTAAGACTCCTCACTACCCTCTCCAGGGCTGGACGCACAGTTTTGAGGGCATTAGCCCACTGTGACTCCCTTTCCCTGGCAAAGCAATAAAGCTATTCTTTTCTACTCCACCAACACTCTTTCTCCAAGTTTCTATCAGGCAGCGGTGAACAGAGGCCAAGTTTCAGCAACACAAGGCTCCACTCTGCTTTCCGCTGTGGGTTCTAACTACCAACTTGGGAGCAGCCATAACAACAAAAAACACAAAGTCTCACTCAACATCCTTTCAACATTCATTACCAGAGAAGTCTAAATTAGGCTAATATTTTAGCCACCACCTGAATTGCTCTTTGTCTTTATACACTCTGCTCTAGAGAAGCAGAGCGAATTGTTTCCTAAAACGGAGTCCTAATAATGGACACAGGATCTAAATCCAAATCTGCCATTAAGATTGTTTTTTAATTGTTTTCTGAATACTAAATAAAACTAAGATTTATAGGTGCCTCTGAATACATGATTATTAAATTTTGCAACATATATTTATGGCATGTATAATAATCTTGAGTAAAGGAAAAGGGACCTGTATCAACAATTCCATTCATTATGAAATTGAATCCAATATAACCACAATCTAGTCATCATTAAATATACTTTCCATGTCACTGCTGTAACTTCTAGAAAATCTTAAACTTTATTATTCCAAATTAGTATTTGAGTCACTGTTTGAAATAAAATGTAACATAGAAGCTTGGGAAATATACTGAAAATCTGCATGCAAAGAATTAAACCTATTGAACATGTGCTGGGGCAAAACATATTTAGAGCAAGAATAAACAGAAAACATGATAATGACAACAAATATGAATGGAATAAACTACCAACTGTGATTAAAAAAACAAAAAACCAAAGCAAGCTTTTTTTTTTTTTTTTTTTTGTTTGCGGTACGCGGGCCTCTCACTGTTGTGGCCTCTCCCGTTGCGGAGCACAGGCTCCGGACGCGCAGGCTCAGCGGCCAAGGCTCACGGGCCCAG
>NC_041231.1:19623548-19640233 GCF_002837175.3 Physeter macrocephalus
ACGTGGGATCTTCCCGGACCGGGGCACGAACCCGCGTCCCCTGCATCGGCAGGCGGACTCCCAACCACTGCGCCACCAGGGAAGCCCAGCAAGCTTTTTTTCATAGGAAACACAACATTTTAAGATTGACCATCACCGGCACAGATGATCAAACTCATGGCTAAAGATGAGACTACTGACACAAATGCATTTCTAGGATAATCATTAGAACTTCTCCTTAAGAAAAAGTGCTCAATTTGCATTTAATTGTTTCTTGGAATTAGTTCACACGTTAAATCTATTTTCTCAACAAAATACCTCTTAAATCAGAGTTTGCCAGAAAGTTATATGTACTTTTCTTGAGTTTTATACAACTTAATGGAGAAAATCAACATGAATCTGGCCTTGCCTTTGAGATACACAGAAGAGTTTAATTAGGTGTTAATGTTAAATCAGTGAAGATCATAAAATATAATGTATAAGGTGATTTTAGATTCTCAAGACAGGAAATTGTATGTATGGAATGCATTTAATTTTAATTTTCTTCTGGCAAAATAAAAACAAAAATTTTCACTTCTCATAATTTTAAGGTAATATCAGCCACTAGAAACTTGTCAAAACTAAAAGTTTTTAGAAAGTGAATACAATTTTAAGAAGTAAATAAGAACAAAAATATGAACATAAAATAGAGGAAAATGAATAATCCCAACCTGCCCTAAGCCTAAAACACCTCAGGGGGGGTGAATTTGGATCGTCTGCTAAGGAAGCTGCTACCACGGCAAGGAGACAAATTCTCATCCTATTTGGAGTCATGTGGGAAATGACAGCACGAAGCTTCTTAGCATAATTTTGAAAAGAGATCTTGCTGCCAAGTAAATGTGTCTTAACAAAAATGGTAGCACTTATTTTTTCAATTGTTCAATAGGCATTTATTTAAATCTTGGTGTATACAGTGAAATGGTACAAAGTAACAGGAGCATAGGATCCTTACCACTGTGAAATATGAACAACATACTGGAAATAGCAGATGAATGCAAGGAACCAGACTCACCAATATGAAAAATGAGAACAAATTATGCTGGTAAATGCTATGGAGGTGCAGACGCATGATTTATTATCAGCCAGCTTCCCGCAGACTCAATCCCTAGCACGTGAAGTAGGGGGAGAGCGAGATGATTTCCTGGATGTCTTAGTCTGTTCAGTCTACTATAACTGTACCAAGGACTGTGTGACTTATAAACAACAGAAATTTATTTCTCACAGTTCTGGAGGCTGGGCAGTAGTCCAGGACGAAGGCGTTGGCAGATTCAGACTCTGGTAAGAACGTTCTTCCTAGTCATAGGCGGCGATTTTCTTGCCGTGTCCTCACACGGCGGTGGAAAACGCAAACCACCTCTCTGGGGCTCTTTTATAGAGGCACTAATGCTATCCGTGAAGGCTCCACCCTCAGGACCTAATTGCCTCCCAAAGGCCCCACCTCCTAGCAACATCACACTGGGGACTCAGCTTCAACTTAGGCCTTTTCAGGGGGTCATAAATATTCATTCTATAGCTCTGAACCCTAAGATAATCAGGGAACAGCTTTGATTAATAACTATTGTTTTAATAACTACTGTTGTTACAATATGAAGTGTAAATAACTGTGTCTTAGAGTCCTAAACTGCTACTCCCAAGTGTTGCCTCGCTGATGTAGAGAATCTCCATCCCCACGTGAGAGCTTCAGTGGCCACGCTGTGCTCACAGGTGTTCCGAGACTATCCAATTTGCTCTTACCTTATTTGTTCTAAGTGAAAATCAACCTAACTTCTTGATGCAGGAAAACCACGTAATCTCTCTCAGACAGGTTGCCACTCGGGGAGCGATGTATGCCACCCCCAAATGTGCCATTTGGGCATGTGGATTGTTTTGAACTGAAGCCAATTAAGACCCAGCAGACTCAGGAGCAGCTTTTTGCCTCTCCCTTAACTGCCCAGAACAATATATTAATAGATACGGAGCCTGTACCAGGAAGAGAGAGCTATTGTCAGAAGTAACATTTCATATCAAAGATTTATCTGCATGGCATGGCAAACATCTGATTACTAAACGGGCTCTTCTCACATTCCTGTGAATTATCTTCCAGCCCTTTAAAGACCCAGTCTCCCACCCCCTTCTCCTTAGCTCAGATTGGTACATAAGCCTCAGCTGCCTGACTGTCCGTGAGTCTCATATTTTTTTATGGAGCTCCCTGTGTACAAAATTGCTTTTCTCCCGTTACTCTGTCTCACGTCAATTTAATTATTAGGCCAGCCAAAGAAGATAGAAGGGAAGGAGGGGAAAGTTTTCCACCCCATCACAAAGCAAGCCTCTACCCTGATGTTACTGGCACCAAAGCCGAAGCTTAACATTTTTACAAAAAAAGAGCAGGTGTGGTGCCAACTTATATCTCAAGGAAAGGGCCTAATTCTGCCATAAGTTCCATCAACTCCAAGACGTCCCGAAGAAACTTTACAATCTAAGTGAGCACTGCGTGCCTGTCATGCAGATAGAGCTTCGAGGTCAGTCCCTAACCCCGCTTCTCACCAGACTGCTGACAGTGAACCTCCTCCATGTAGAAATTCTAGAGCTGCCCTGGGTAAAGACATGTCTTCTTCTGCCACCTGCTGGTGTCACCGTTGTAGGTGCCTATTGCTGCCCCCTGTAGCTCCAAAGGAACAGCGGCTTGAGCTAAGCCACCTGCTCCCGTTGCCACAGCTGCTGGTTAACATGTCCCGACCAAGCCACGTAATTCTGCAAAGTGCGAGAAAGAAGGCTCTTTCCCCAGGCATTTATGCTTAACCGAGGATGCCGCACAACAAACTTGGCCATGGTTACTAGACTTACCACACTTTGTGGACCTTTTCGCAAGTGCCCTTGAGAAAATGATCTGATCCTAGTGGACGAGGTACACAGACCCAGAGCCGCCACCTCCTTTAAACACCCACTGGTCCCATTTATTTCTCTGCATGGGGGGGTGTTGGTTGGTTGGTTGATTTTCCTTAGAAGGTTTGTTATTTTGACCAAGGCTCCAGAGATTTCAAGAACTTCGAATACTGAGGAGAAACCTCTTCCATTCCAGAAGATTCCTGGGGTATTTATCCAAATTTGCCACCTCATTTTCCATTGCACTCCCCACCTTATAGCAACCATCAAGTTTAAAAACCTTAAAATTGGGCTTCCCTGGTGGCGCAGTGGTTGAGAGTCCGACTGCCGATGCGGGGGACGCGGGTGCGTGCCCCGGTCCGGGAGGATCCCACGTGCCGCGGAGCGGCTGGGCCCGTGAGCCATGGCCGCTGTCGTGCCCCGGTCCGGGAGGATCCCACGCGCCGCGGAGCGGCCGGGCCCGTGAGCCACGGCCGCTGAGCCTGCGCGTCCGGAGCCTGTGCTCCGCAACGGGAGACGCCACAGCCGTGAGAGGCCCGCGTACCGCAACAAAAAACAAACAAACAAACAAACAAACAAACAAAAAACCTTAAAATTCCACCTCATTAAACCCTCCGCTTCACTGTGAATACTTAAAAGCCTCTTTCATTGCATTCCCCACACCTCTCTCGCACACGGGTTTTGAAAGAATGTGGGGATAATATATTATTGTATAGAATTTGAAAAACATTCTGGGTAGGGGCTACCCTCTTCCTCCCTTCCATATATCATCCTTCTCCTGGGCTTGGGGGTCAGATCAATCAGAGTGTGCATTTCAACCGAGAAACTCAGTAGTTTTTGACTAAAAAAGTTAGTGTGAACCTCAATTCCTTATCTATAAAATGAGGATACTGAGAAAGCACAATTCCTTGAGTTACGGAGATCAGTAAGTGATATCAAAGTATCATAGTAGTAGATTTACAAAGTATCTATATCTCATTTACAAAATATACAAAAGTCTGTATCTCACTTGAGTTCTTTCTTAATACCCAAAGTAAAGTGCTTTCAAAAATGCTCGGGATTATTAACCAGGAAGCAAAGACTGGAAAGTACTGTTAACACAGAGTTGTAGATGTCTAATTCACCTAGCACTCTGGTCTTTTAGGCAAATAGCCCATTATGAAAAAAGACAGAAGGTCTTTGTATTCCAGAATGATACATTTTCCCTACAACCCCAAGACTATTTTATTAATCAGAATGTCCTTTGTTAAAAGAGCAAGGATCATTCATTCAGAGAGTTAGATAATGACCAGTCTCAAACCCCTCCCCCCGCCCAATTCTGAGTATCTCAAAGACAGGAAGTGAATCTGCCTCTGCAATCTTCATTATGGCACACAGTAGGTCCACGATATACTTCCATATCATGCAGTGATATGGGGCACTGTGCTAGTCTGACAGTCCCGAGTTATTAAAGATGCAAATTGCCAGCAAGTATTCTCATCGTTGATCTTTTGTAGTATTGTTTTCAAAGCTACATCTCCCTTTCTAAGTTACCTGTTTATTTGAAAACCTGCACAGTTTAATTACTACTGAGTTCTTATTTCCACTGGAATACAAATAGGGCCTCTGCACGTTCATTTTCAAAATGATTCCCTAGGTGTAGGAAAGAGAGCAATAAAGGCAGGGGTTATGAACAGTATTATTTACTACGTGGGCTTGTTTAAAAAGTGCAGAAAGAAACAATTCACCTGTCCTAGTCATGTGGCAATGAGTTTAGTGTCATTTGAACAGAGTACATAAAAAGAATCATTCAACTCATTTAACTACTAATTGGTTATCCTTATAGTAAGGTCTGAATGACAGCGCCAGAGCGAAGCACCCAAGGGAGAAAGAAATGAGAACAAAAAACTGCAGGCATTTCTGCAAATCTATCCTAAGACAGTGATAGTGCAGCCTATCAACACCATCCATCTTAGATAAGCTGACACTGGACAGGAACACACAGGAAAAGGTCATTCTTTTCAAATCAGTATTGGCACTTTGCACTACCATCATGTGGCCCCGCACATGGATATATTCAAAATAGCTTACACAACTGTATGCAGCTAAGAACAAAGCAAAAAAACTGTGGCATCCTTAAAATCACTCTTTAAACACCCACTGACCCAACACAGATATGGTGAATGTTCTCTATGTTCTAGAGTCTGTAAAAATCTAAAAGTAAGATATACAAATGCAAATACATGCATAAGTAAAAAATAACATCATTCTTGTCATTGAGAAACTGACTCCATAAATCAATTATGTGAATAAATCTTAGCTAGATGGAGAGATTTGGAGCAGTGACAAATGCAAGCGGCAACAAGGGACTTCTTATGTTTTGTCTAGAACATTCCATCACTGTAAGTTTCCAGTAACAAATGAGCATTTCCTTTCTCTAACATTATTCTTTCTTAAAAGAAAACAAAATAACAAACAAGAAACATGCCACAACAAAACAATGAAGAAGATGTCGAAATTCAGAACCATCACAGTATAAAATGACAAATTTTCAGTTAAATGTTCAACAAGTTCCTTGCATTCTTTTTTCATTAACTACTCCAAGAGCCATAACCTCTTAATGCATCAATACCACCCTGGGGATGAGACTGAATTAGCTCCTTCAAAGGGCGAGGAGTTCATTTGATGAATCACCACAAGTCTCAGAGCACTAGAGTGGACAGAAGCTGGTCGATAGGGCAGCTCATTCCCATTTCTGAGGCGCTTAGCTGCTTGGGCATCTGGATTCTACTTGGGTGCAAATCATTTAGCAGGGAAATTGACACAAGAATCTACTCTCCGAATTTCCCTCACTTTGCGCTACGTTTTGGCCTGAATATCATACGGTCCTCGTGTTTCAGGACCATTCTGAATTCTACCGGGAAGGATACTCTTTTAAATATCTGAATGAGATCATAAAAAAAACTGTCGTTAAGGATTGACAGCTGATAGCAGTTTACCTGGTAGCTGAATGGGTAGAAGGCAACTCAGAAACCCTTGAATCATAGCGGGGTGGCGGGGTGGGTGGCAAACTCTGCTCACAGGTGTCTTTGGTTTACCTTCCACCCGGACTTTTTTTGAAGGCCTGATTTAGCTTCCATTGCTTAAACTTTAAGCGTTTCAACGGTAAAATTCAGATTTCTGTACTTTCTCTGAAAATGGAGAAAGTCTGACAAGACTAGTCCTGCTTTGGCATCTGGCAATGATCTTCCAGGGCGTGAAATCAAGGTCAGTCATCAGTTAGATCCCTTAAACTATAACTTGCTTAATAAATACTATCCCGTAATCGGCCTCCACTGACTAAACTCCTATTAATTGTTCTTGCAAATCGCATACCCTCCAAACTTCACACAGCTTACTCAGACAAAACATCACAGGACTCCTTTAACTGCCCCTATAGATAACACCTCTGACTGATGGGTTACTATAGTAACAACTGCTTAATAAACTGGAGCCAGTCTTGCCCAGTTCAAACCGGTAGAGACCACCGACCTGTGTGAGTGTCCAGTTGTCCGTCTTTCAACAACAGACAGCTCAGAACCCCACCCTCAGCTCACATTAACTCTACCACTTTCTGAACACGCATCCCATGAAGATGTGTGTAACTCAGATACACCTGCACAGAACACTGATTACTTCACCATTTTCCTGCCTCCAACCATCCTTCCCCATGCCTAAGACCACCCTGCTTCTTTATCCCATAAATATCCCAAGCCCTTCAACTTTGAGGACCCTTGTTCTCCCCTCTCCTCACTTGTCTGCCTCATGAACATACCCTCTGTCTGTGACAAACCTTGGCGACTCAGTGTTTGGCTTGCTGCACGTCGGGCAAACAAACCTCATTCGGTAACAAGTAGAGCAGAGGTTTCCAGTTTACAACAACCTGTATTCTCCAGGGCATCAGTCCCCACTCCTCCCTATCACCTTACACCTCTCCTGATGCTCACCCCTTAGCATTTCAATGTGTGATTCATGCCCTGTAACTACTGCAGATCTTGGCTGTGAATATACTTAAGCTATTAAAATTCTCAAGCTAAATGATTGACTTGAAGAAGTTATGAAGAATACATATTGTTCAATTTCTTTGTATTAAAATATTAAACACTGAATTATACTCCAGCAATAGTGGTACTTCCCATTATTATCATTTTATTCAAAATTTATTTTTCCTTCTAAATTTGATTTAGGTCTTTTAGAGCTGATTCTTTGTGTCTCATATTTTTAAATAATTATTCTATTCTTTGTATTTCAAATGTGAGAGATACATTAAAAATCAAAGAGACATATAGTTTTAAAGGCTGGAATGTTGCTTAAGTATCATTCAGCTCCAATGCATATACTTTACAAGTAAGAAATCTTAATAAATGTGTGACGTTTTGAGGGCACCCAGGTAGTGAATATGATATTCAAGCATGGAATATGATTGCCCGACCTCAGTAAACGCTTAACTTTAGTAGCAACTGGCCTTACCTATTCCATGATGCTTCACGAGGGAGAAAAAAATACCGTTTTCTGAATATAAGAAGTTTCTCCCATTCTCTCCCCCACCTGCCTCCCTTTTTTCTATCTTTTCTTCTTCCTTCCCCCCTTCTTCTCTCCCCTCTCTTCCTCCTTTCTCCCCCTTTTAAAGACCCGATATTTAATTCTTACCTCCAAGTAAACTAAACATCATGCTAAACAGATAACATTTTAGTGGAGAGCAGTATTGGGTGATATTTGTATGCAATTGTGTTTCATTAGGTTTGTATTATGCAGTACTGGACCTTCTTTTGGTACAATGATCAAAGGTGAAAACATGGGTTGTGTCCAGACCAGCTAGCTGAGAGGCAGAACTAAGTGACCAAACCACTGTGGGATTTAACAGCTTAGCTCATTGTTCAGATGATTCACATTTATTTCTGGAAAACAAATTCAGTACAATTAGTTTAATAAGTAAAAAAGGGGGCAGACAGAATGGTTTCTCAAACTGTCACAAACCAGATTTCCAACAAGCTGGTGGTTGCAGAGCTCCTGAGACCTCGTGGAAAAGTCTGGGAAAAATAATTTCATTTAAAAACCATTTTGGCTTTCCTAATCTTGTTTGTTTCTTGTTGCTCTTCTCCCTTATTTTATTAGTAATGAAGTTTATAGGAAAATAAGAGTGTCTCCTTCCGTGGAAAGCTTTTATGTAGATCTTTTCCTTCCACCATCCAGTGCGTTGAGTTTTTGAGATCAACGTTTTGAACAAGTGTCACAAACTACACCCCAGTGTCGATGAGGTAACTTTTATAAATGACCTCCCTGTCTTGTTTGTTTGGTGAGCTACAGTAGTCTGCAAGTACCCATATATGTATGGATCTCTGCTGTCATACTGGCATGAGAATGTGATTTAGCAAATATTATGGTTTGGGAGGTAGTGATCCCAAATTGGACAGTAATATGCAAATGACTTAAAATGTAAGATGGAAGTGGTTATTTCTAATGGCGTCTTACAGATGTATGTCTTCTTTTAAGAATGTAAAGGAGAAGAACCATTTTGGGATATTTCAAAAATTTACTTTTTATATTTGATATACAGTTTTTGGTGTATTAAACGTTGTGTGCACGTATGCAAAAACAGCCCTGCTAAACTTTTAGAATACAGATGAATTCCTAGAATCCCGGGCCCCACAGCCAGAGTGGGGCCCAGGAATCTGCATATGTAATTAACATCCCAAGTCATTCTTTTACTCATTTATGCAATTATTCATTTAACAAAATCTTGTGACAAATATTATGCTCTGTGCTTGGTAGTATGGATAGACAAAGCCCCTGCTTTCGTAAATTGTTTTAATACATAAATAAAAAGATATAAAATGCTTGGTAGCCACAAGAGCTATGAATAGAAATCAAATAGGGTAGAGCAATAGCAGGCAAAGATGGAGGAGACAGCAAGATGGGATGTTCAGGCACGACCTCTATAATAAGATGTTGCGCATATAAATGGCTCAAGGACCAAAACCGGAGAAAAACTTCCTTTGAACAGGCTAAGGAAAAATAAAACTGCTGTCTTGCTTTTCAGCTTACACATGGTGTCAGATATTTCATATGTCTTCAAATGTCTAATTTCTCTTGGTACTTAACGGTTTACTCTTATTTCCCTGCAATTCCTAATTCCTGCTACACACACACAACACAGATCACACATATTTTTATGAGAAAGACACTGGCATAAGTTTAAAACAAAGAAGGTGTGGCACAATTGTAGTATTTTTTTAAAAAGACAGTTAATGAATGATGTGATAAAATTGCCAAAAAGTTGGTAATCCTAGGATATAGTAAAAGAAATATGGTATCTAGAATAAAGAATGTGATTGTCAGACTTTACTTTTTTTTCCCCCTAAAGGAACACCTAGACATTTTTATCCAGGCTTAGTTGCTTAAATTTAAAATTGATTCAGACAAACAGCTTATTCAGAGGTGAGTTCCCAACGTAGGAGGTGGGAAGGACACCACCTCGTGGAAAGAAGGGAGCTGGGCATGTTTTCCGGGGAGAAAAGATAACTCAAGGGAGACAGCAAACCTCTCTTCAAACATCTGAGTGTCACAGAAAAGGAATTCGATTTTGTTTTCTAGGGGCCCAATGGGCAGAACTGGGAGAAACAAATGAAAATTACTCGGAGAGAGATTCGAGGCTTGGAGTTACACAAACATGGACTTGGAAGCCTCAGGAAGGAGCCCTCTTATCAGGGGAGGTGAAGTAGAGGTTGATGACCGACCGTGTATGGGAATGGTAATGCAAACGCCTTCATGCCCCAAAAGAACGGTTGAACTAAAGGACAGCTGAGGTCCTGCTGACTCCTATGATGCATGACTCAGAATTCCATGACTCATAATAGTAGGACTGACTGCCCAATGGAACAATAGTCGCTCTTACCCTCACAGGCCTCTCAAACCAGAAGGCATGTTGGTGCTGCCTGGACAGATACCCATGGGAGAAGAAATGAACATCTGAAGTTGATGCAGTTGGCCTTTCAAAGGGCCCTACGTGTCCTTCCAGGGCTTGTCCACCCCCTTTTGGGGGCCGCCCTCTCCCAGCAGGCATCATCATCTCCCACGTGGCCCCAAAGACATACAAACACATCCCCAGAACATGCTGCCTCTTTTGGAACCACTCAGCCTGGGGTTCCCCAAGAGTCTATCTTCCTCAGGGGGAGATATCAAACTAACAAAATAAACAAATTCAGTGTTTCTCAAGCCATTCAAGTGATACATTCATGATTTTTTCATATGAATGCATTACTTGCACTTATTTTTAATTGACTTACTTTTCTATTTAGATTAAAATATCTTAATATAATATGTTCTCTCACTACTACAGAATGGGAAATCAGCACCACATCCCATTAAAATAAATACACTGAAACCTAAACAATTAAATTCTAAGCAGACATTGTGACCAGCTGAATCTTGGATTTTGAAGTCTGGTCTCTTTTTATGAGAAAGAGATGGTAGAAAGTGTTAAAAATTTATAAAATCATGCAAGCACAAAACTAGTTTTTGACTTAATCCAAAATACCAAAAGAGAATGAAAAAGGAAAAATATTTGATTTATATGTCTGCTATTTAATTATACTTAATCTTAGATTATCTATGATTATTTTATACTCCATCAGTGGTACTCATCCCATAACTATTCAAAGCTAATAATCCCATGTTAGAGGAGACATGAAGCCTTAACCCCTAAAATTACCCAGGTGGACAGAACTTTAAGGTGAGAATGCCAGGCACCATGGAAAATCCATGGAGAGATCTTTAATCACCTACATATTAAGTCCCCCCTTGATCTGGAATTTTCATGTAAGGACAAACACAGACACAGGCAGGACTCAGTTCTTGTTTCTAATGTAGTTCCCTTTTGCCTAGATACCAGGGCCGACAATATAAGGTTGTCCAGTCCAAGTCGCTCACTCATTCAATCATCCCAAAAATATATTGGACAACCACCATATGCCAGTTGTTCTTCTAGGCACTGAGAATACAGCACTTAAAAGACAGATGAGGTTCCTGCCCTCACCTCCGAATCTGCCTGGCAACTGAGGACATGTTTTCCTTTGCCTACTCTCATACTCTCAACTTAATTCCTGGTATCTATGGTCTCATTTCCAAAAGGACAGTGAATTAATTAGAACTATACAGCAGCATTCATCAATACTGCTTTTGCTTCTTCACTTTCTTTGGGCTTCTGCTTAGAACTAAAAACATGTTAAACAAAGTAAGAGCGTTCCATGCCTCGGTTTGTGTGTATGCATAGAGAGAAGAAACTACAAAGAGAAGGAATATTCAAGACTGCAGTTTAAAAAGATAGTAGAACTTTGATTAAGTGTTCTATATCCTGGTCCTTTATTAAATCTCCAAATATATATATATATCACCAGAGCATGTCATTTCACCCACTAAACAGTAAAGCAGAGCTTCTCCTTTTGAGTGAGGTACAGCTGTTGTACAACTCGAAGGAAGAACTCTGCATAGAATACAAATGAATGGTATTCCCTGAAGTTGTACAAGGTAGCATTCCTGCTTTGGATGTAGGGAAGAAGACCTTACTTAGAGCAGTGGTTTTTCAACCAGGGGTGATTTTGTACCTTCCTTATAGATATTTTAACAGACTAATGCTTCTCAACGCTACTTGTCAAATAAAATCATGGGTAGAGGTTGAAAAGAACACCCACACCCACCACAACAAGAAATAGCTATCTGGGCTTCACCTACAAAGTTGGAATGGCTGCCCAGAGAGCCTTAGATCTAAAAAGTGCCACAGAAAATTATGATAGGCAGTCAAAGGTGAGAACTACTGTGCTAGGTTGCCAGGAAACACTGGGGGAAAACAACACAAGAAGATACAGCTTGCAGCCTATATATGAATCATTTATCTCTGCAGTTTCCATATTTCAGATACTAAGCTTCTTCCACCAGGCACTGACACTTGCCCAAAATAAATGAAAACCTTTAGCATTTACACTTTTTCCCAGAGAGTATACCTAAATAATTAGCGTGTGTGTGTGCGTGTGTGCGCGCGTGCACACACACACACACACACACACGCGCGCCAGTTATCAGATACAAAGATGACATGGTGCCCATCTGTGCCTCTCTGTGACCTAGAAGTTACTGAATTCTAAAGGTCATTTGAATGACCCCAATCGTAAATCAATGTGGTGTAAACTATAAGCATTTCAAATGTCAGAAAAGGTTTTTATAATCTCATGAAACTCTAGGAAATATTCCCATTGCCTTTAAATCATAGCAACTGGAACTCTAGCCTTTTTAGTGGATAAAGAAAGATATTTCTTAAACTACACACAATTGACGAAGTCACAACTAATAGCCCAAAACATCCTTTTCCCAGAAAACAACTGCTTTTTGAGACTATAATTATAGTAGCAAGCCAGTGAGAAGGTTAAGAATGAAAGGGTCTATAAATAGCATTCTGAAAGAAAACACAAATTCATGTACAATTTCATAGGGCAGAAATGGGCTCCAAAGGGCGGAACCATGGTAGCTAGAGATAGGAGGAGGCGAATCCTGGTGCATGAGCAGAAAAAAGGGTAGAAACAATTGAAAATGCAAGTCTAGCTTCTTTGCATGGCTTACAAGGCCCTGCATGGTCTGGTGCCTGCCACCCTCTCAAGCCTCTCTCCTCCCAGCATCTTGTGTTCTAGCTTTACAACGGTCATTTTTAAGACCCCAGAAAAAATCTAGCTCTTTCTCTGCTCAGACTTCAGAGCTATACTTCCCCTGGGCCTGAGGGTCTCAGCCAGCTTTACCTCCTCAGAGAGGCCTCTTCTCTAGCTGGGGACGAATCTTCAGTAGTTACCATAGCAGGTTTGTTTCCCTGGGAAGCAGACTCTGGTCTATTAATGAGCTATCTGAGATCCATGCATGGGGAAGGGATAGCAAGAAAGTGAATGTGGACAAAGGGAAAAGCTGAGCTGTGACACAGCATAAAGAGAACCCTCAACCCACCCTACAGGGAGTTCTGAAGTGGGCATGATCCTTAAAGCTGTCCTAATTTGGGTTAGGGTCCTGGGTCTTTATCCCTCTACATCAGGCAGTAGATGTCTCCCTGGAAAGGAGGCATGACCTTGAGCAAGGGGGTACTGTCTTCATCTGAGGCAATCCTGACCCTGACTTGGTGCTTACATGTGAGGGCTGGTTGCTGGCAGCACTCCAAGCAACAGACAGAACAGCTGGTTCTCAAAGGCTGATCTGAGCGGAGCGTTACAGAATCTACCACTGTGACTTTATCTCACTGCTCCTCCATTCTCTCATTTGTAAAATGAGGATGATACTAAAAATCTCAAAAGATATACAATATCTAACATGTTGAATGACTCAACATTAAGTTCTCAATGAAGGTTAAGTTTGCATCTTTACCTACTCTATTCAGGAAAAAATGTGGATGCAATTTTGACTCGGAAGCATTTTTTCAAAAGACGATTCCTTTCTTTCTCCCTTCATCCACTGACTCACCCAATATTAACTGAGTGGCTACTAGGTGTTAGGGATTTTCCAATATGTGAGGAAAGAGTGTTGTAGGTTCTTGTCCAAATGGAGTTTACACTTTAGTAACAGGAAGAAAGAAAATAACCATGTAAATAAATAAGTAATAGAACACTCTTAGGAGTAATAAATGTTAACTGAAGGTTGAAGAAATGTGTTTCTTACAAAGCTGTATTATTGGACTCATTAATGGGTCACATAAACCCAAATCAAACTAACTTAATTAAGGGAATTTATTAGCCCACAAACAAAAAACATATAAAAAGCAGAGGGAGAACCAACACCAGGGGCCTCTGAATTCTGCAACCCAGACACCATCAAGCCATCTTGCTTACTCTTACTTCTGTCTTGTTTGTTTGCAGCACGATTCTCTGAGACTAGCTCTGTTATCCCAGCGTGAGTTCAATAAATGCCCAGCGAAGGATGTTGAATATAACCAAACTGGCATCACCTGTCCCATCCTCTAAGACTGTGCTGCTAAGGGAGGATGACTGGATCATAATTCGATAGGTACACAGTCTTGTAGCCAGGGCAATAAAAGTTCATGCTGTTAATAATTATCGAGGCCTTGCCATGTAGAAAATACAATGCATTTACATAATTGCATCTATTAAAAAAGTAAATTCTGTAATACTATTATGTCCTCTTTACTGAAGAGAAAACCAAAGCTCAAAGAGATTGAGTAACTCACAAAAGCACACATTATTAGTAAGTACTGAAGGTCAAATCCAAACCCACTTCAATCAGATCTCCAAAGCACATGCTCATAACCACTAGGTAATCAGGCCATGCTAATGTTGGTTACTATATAGTTATATCATAATCAGTGTACTTATTTCATTACCTTAATTAATCCATGCTAATAGGTCTTCCATCTAACATGAAGCCATGATAATTGGACATTCACAAATGAAAAGCATATCCATACCAAGGCCAATAAAATGGAAAATGGCATAAGAAAAAAAGAGCAGAGGAAATCAGGATGAAATACCATTTAATGTTATAATCGTTGAGGCCAATCAGACAATGATTGACCAATTTAACCATATCTAATTCATGTCAGGGGTTTGCATGTTTCCATTAAGTTGGGAGGAATCTATATTACATTGGCAAATCAGTGAGGCACTGTAAAATGTACGCTAGTCTAGAAGCTAGGAGATATAAGATCTAATTCTTATTCAGTAAATTCGAATTTGACTTTGAATGAGTCAACATCTCAGTTTTCTAACCCATAATTTAGGGACAGTAGTCCCTAGGCTGTCTATTTAATATGTTTACTATGTATTCCCTAAGGGTTAAGATAAAGAAAAATACAAAAGCACTTAGAGTATTTATCACACAAAACATGAGGGTGGGTTTTTAAAATACCAAGTAGAAAAAACATATATCTGGATTCTTTCTTATATCTGTAGCACTAGAAAAAAAGATTAAATGTTTAACATAATACAGACAAAAGTAAACTTTGTAAAGCTGAAACGTAATTTAAGTGAAGCATAAACAGAGTGAAGAAGATGCGCCAATCAAACCAAACACTTATGTACTTAAATAAATAACAAGGTGTAAAATATATCATTTTCTAGATTTAGAAATGTTATAGAATTTTACTTTGACCAAAATAATCTTAGGAGTATTCTTATGCATTTTATAAGAAATAAGAAAACACTTTTCTGGAGGTATTTCTACGTGTTATGGCGGTTGAAAACTTTGGCCTGAAATCTCGTATTTTATCATTGGATTTTACAGTCCTAGAATTTCAATTTCCAACTCAGCTTGATATTTTCAGTTGGAAAATTAAATTCATTTTAAAGAGGACTGTAAAAACGTGACAATTACAAAGGGAATGGTTTGAGAAACCAACCATAATGGGAAATTAAACATCCCACCGAAATCCTTTAAAGGCTTTTTAGCAGAAGAAGTATGTGCTATAAAATTTAATCTAAGATAATAGAAACCTCTAAAATGTGGATTGTAGAAACGTAAGTAAAGTTGCTAAAAGGTGGACCTGTGCTTCCTTTCAAAATCTACTTCCCTAAAACAATACTTTCCCTAACCTGCCAGCATATAGACTTTCCATATCCGGAATGAAATTTCCAACTTTAAATTTGCCTGAAAAATCATGGAACCATTAGAATAGGAAGGAAGCTTGCAATCTAAATCCAACACCCTCCATTTTATAGAAGTATGAAGTTGGAACTCAAAGTAATGAAATGATATGCCTAAAATCACACTACAAACCAGTGCTAGACCTCAAGGTGATGGTGGTGATGATGATGACGATGACAGCTACCACTTATTGAGACAATTCTGTGATGTAAGGATTATGATCAGAAGCCTAAGGTTCAGAGAGGTTGACTAATTTGTCAAACCCCTTCTCTTAATCACTTTACTATCTGCTGCACTGTCCTCTGCCCTGTATCTGGACCCATTTTCCCCCACCACTTCCCTTCCAAGAAAAATGAAAGCGTGTTAATAAAATTCTCTAATCAAGTGGATCCTTCTCACCTTCCCTTCTTGCCCAGTTTATTTCCTACCTCTGATCAGGCATCAGTTTCTCAGTGAAGCTTCCTCTGACCTTCATAGGTCAAATCCCCATTTAACTCTCCTTCGTAGCATTGATCAGAGTGGCAATTTCACTTTTTTTTGCATGATAATCTGATCAATATATGTCTACCCTAATAGAGATAAGCTTCATGAGGGTAAAAACTGCCTGTTTTAGTTTGCTGCTGTATCCTCAGCCAAGTGTCTCTTAACAGTTAAACAAAAATAATTGTTGAATAAATTAATTTTTAAAAAATGTTTAATTCCTACAAATGAATGAAGCATCCTATGTTAGACAACTGTAAAGTGATTTATAAGATTTATTTTGCTTTTACTGTCATTTTACACGTGGCACAGGTTGAAAATGTTAAAAAATATGTAAAGTATGGGTGACAGGAGAATATAATGTATAGACATATTGTACACAGTTAAGGAACTTGCTATACTCACAACATGGAGTGAAATACCAAAAATCACATAAGGGTTGATTAACCGGTTAACAGGAAATTAACAATTAGCATGGTAACATGGACTGAAGTCTCTGCCCCAGCCCAAACTCAAAAGATAATAGTTACTCAAATATAAAATAATTTGCCGGGCTTCCCTGGTGGCGCAGTGGTTGCGCGTCCGCCTGCCGATGCAGGGGAACCGGGTTCGCGCCCCGGTCCGGGAGGATCCCACATGCCGCGGAGCGGCTGGGCCCGTGAGCCATGGCCGCTGAGCCTGCG